>NC_056737.1:842791045-842976045 GCF_019279795.1 Protopterus annectens | reverse complement strand
TGAAGCATATGTTGTCTTTCATAATAATCCTAACTCTAGTCATGTGTACATGTTTAAATAAGATGCTTATTGACAGAAAAAATAATAGAAGCTGTATGACAATACTCTTCTGTTATTTCGAGTTTAGCTTTTTATACTTGCATAGTGTTACCTTAGAAATATATACAACAAATGCAAAACTGTTTCATTTCGCTTTTATGTAAAACTATATGAAAACTCTGTAAGAAACGTATAAAAAATATAAGCCCACATTTATATTCCCAGATAAGTTTTACATTGGTTTAGTATACAAAGAATGAATGCAGCATAACAAAGTATGCAACTGTTTATCTGATTTCTTATCATAACCTGTTTCCATGGCACAGATACTTTTTTTAATAGCCCAGTTTACAATAGACAAAAGACATGATGTATATCAGAGCTGGTTTATCAGTAGTCAGCTATTCTGAAACCAGCTTTGCTATGTTACATAAATATGCCATTTTTCATCCCATTCCATTTTCTTTAAGCTGATTAGTATTCATTTCTTTAGCACTTTTTTGTCTCAGAAACACCCTGCGTTTCAAAGGACTTCATGGCATCAGCCTGCTTTATGAATGGACACCATGCTGCCAATTAATGGACAGCCTTTAAATAAAGCAGCTTTCAGAAGAACAACACCCTTCCCTGAAGAATATGATAGGGCACAGCTGCTGATATCTGAAAAAAATCTGGCACAATCCACAGTTGCATGTAATCATTAACATAATTTTATTAAGCAGGCATTGCACACAACGCAGAAAAGAAATCTTTTGATAGGTTACCTATGAACTTTAGACTTGGGAAATTATTTGCAATGAGTCCTAAAGCATGTAAACGGAAGCCAAAGGAATGAAAATTTAACAAAAAAGTCCATGTTGACGTACCTGGCAAACACTGATACATAATGCTTGCATTGAAGACACTGTGTCTAAATATTATGGATAATATTTAACGTCTGCCCTTATTTAATACACGTTCAATATAGGATAAGTGCACACACTATGATAAAACTTAATTTACCTCTGCCCTTATCTAATAAATCCTCGAACCAGCAGCAAACAAATAACTCAAAAAATGAACAAAAATAAAAATGCTGTATCAATACAGTAAAACCAGCAATATTTATTCAAAATAAAGAGAAATAGTTAGCGCTTTTGTCTCCTCAATTGGAGACTTCTTCAGACTAAGGCTTCAACACTCCATTAAAACATTTATATGCTCATTAACCTGTCACATGACCTCAATTTAAACATATATACCTAAATTTCTAAAAAGTATGTACTAATAAATAAATCATAATACTTAATAAAAACTATTCACAATACATGTATTCTAACACTAACTTAGTGTTTTAACCCCTTCCTTCTCAAATACATTGCAAACTCTTCCCTGTTGTTTAATCCTGGGGGGAAGCATGCATTCAACCTAACTTGCCAACAATACTGTTGAAGAAGAGTTAGGTTGGTTAAAGTATTGTTGGCATGTAAGGTTAAATGCATGCTTCCCCCCAGGATTAAACAACATGGAGGAGTTTGCAAAGTATTTGAGAAGGAAGGGGTTAAAACACTAAGTTAGTGTTAGAATACATGTATTGTGAATTGTTTTTATTAAGTATTGTGATTTATTTATTAGTACATACTTTTTAGAAATTTAGGTATATCATATGTTTAAATTGAAGTCATGTGACAGGTTAATGAGCATATAAATGTTTTAATGGAGTGTTGAAGCCTTAGTCTGAAGAAGTCTCCAATTGAGGAGATGAAAGCGCTAACTATTGGCTCTTTAGTTTGAATAAATATTGCTGGTTTTACTGTACCGATACAGCATTTTTATTTTTGTTTTTATCTAATAAATGTTTGGTGTAATGTAAGTATGTACACACACTATGATAAAAGCAATTCTACTTTCCAAGGAAGTATGTGATGTTTAATTTCTGGCACAGAGTAATTAGTCTGAAAAAAAAAACAGTGCTGAATTCAAGGCCAATACTGACTATCAAAATGTCAAAGTTCAAAACATGAAACAGAAAATAATGAATATAAAAAATATCAGATAAAATTATCTATTTAAACTTTACATATACATGACAATGAATCCAGATACTTCAAAACTGTCTACACTGAAAACTGCTATGTATTTTGTTAAGCATGTTCAACAAAACAACCACTGGCAGATATGGAACCAGTATGGTAAAAGGCTCTTTGATATATTTTATCCTCTAGTATGCTCTTTTTTTCTTTCTTTCATTTCTCTTTTCATGTGTATATATATATATATATATATATATATATATATATATATATATATATATATATATATATATATATATATATATATATATACATATATATATGTATATATATACACACACACACACACACACACACACACATAGATAGATACATAGATATTAACACCTTTATTGAATTTCTCTTCCTCCTCCAAAACATTATTCTGCATGTATTGTTCCCACAATTTCCATGTTTTACTATGTAATTTGCTTCACCCCTTTTTGAAAGATCTTGCTTCCAGTTTGTTTTGACTCTGTTACTCTGTTACAACATTCGCTGCTTCAAATACAGTTGGTTTAGACTTTGATTTCCATTTTCTAGTAATTGCTTTTTTGGCAGCCACCATAATTAAATCTAACAAGGCACTACTAAGTCTAGGCAATTCAGATCTTGTATTCCAGCTAAAAAAAAATAATTTCCTTAGTTACAGCCATTTGATCACCCAATATTTCTGGTAAGAGTACTCTAAAGGGAATTTTTAGTCTACCAACTCATTACACTCCCAAAATATATGTTTTCATTTACCTCTTTCATCTCTACCACACATCCAACCTTTGTCATCTATCTGAGGAACAAATCTTTGGAGTCTGCTTGAGGTAAAGTCGTCTACACCGTCTACATTGCTGATAATGTTTTTTGAAGAGTGGCAAGCCCCCTATTCTTACTAATGTCTGTAGACTGCACTCCTCCTTCAGTCAGGTGACATATATTCTTCTTCTGAGACTGCACAACATCAAGCCAATAGAAATGTTTGTTGTTTTTGTTTTAAGATTGTACAAATACCTGTACTGTACAAATTACAGTTTGTTTCGGTTGTTAGTTATAGAAATGGGTGGCGCAGTGGTGCAGTGGTTAATGCTGTCACCTCACAGCAAGAGGTTCTCTGGTTCGATTCTCGGCTGGGGTGCTTCTGTGGTGTTTTGCATGTCTCCTGCGTTCGCGTGGGTTTCCTCCAGGTACTCCGGTTTCCTCCCACATTCTAAAGACATGCTTCTTGAGCATTTCTCCCCGGGCCTCCGCTGAAAACAGGATCTGTGGAACCTAGTCAGACTTTCCTGGTCAACAAATGTTAACTAAATAAATAATAAAAAAAAGAAATGTATTTTAATGTTGCAGCACAAATGTGCTCAACAGAAGAATCACTACTAATGGTGTTAGATTTATCTGCAGTACTAATGGTTTTAGATTTATCTGCAATACTATAGTACAGAGAGTATGTTGATTTAATATACAGCATTTTGTGTATTTAACTATGACTTCTGACCATCTGCATATTCAGTGCTTTAGTTTAGATACTGAAATTATTGAAGTCAGATTTTGCTATAGTGTGTGCACTTGTTTTGATATTGAATACTGAATTCTGAAATGTGATATTTTGCTATGAACCCTTCACCCCACCATTTGTAAATACATATAAAGTGGTCAGCTGACAACAAACTGAATCACACGCATACTGCCAACAGCAAATAGGGTGCTCTGTTCCATATTCATATATTTCTCATTCATATAGGCCTTCAGACCCTCACAGGCTGCACTTATGTAAAACACAAGCATGGTAAATGAGAGCTGGCATGCTTTGACAGATATTTGTGTCATCTGCATATGAGTGACTTTATTGTAAAGTAAAGTAAATGCTTTTGTCTTTTGAGTCAATCAAATGAGATACGTAGGATAGACTATGGGCAAGATTCCAAGAGTAGTTCTTGGTGTAAGATATTTACTGTGGTGTAAGATTGCCCTGATTCTGAAAGATTTGCTCTCAGTGTAAATGGCTTACTCTGGTGTAAGCCTGCCCCAATACTGAAAGACTGGCTCTCAGTGTAAGTGACTTATTTTGGTGTAAGGCTTATCTTCAAACAGGCTTACACAGGTTGCCAGATTTAAAAATACCTATTCTCAGTGTAAGTGGTGGCTTAGACTGAGAGTAAGACTTTTATAATTGGGCCCTATGTGCCAGCCTTTCCAAACATACCTTAAAGAACCATGCAGCAAGGTACACCTAGGAAACAGAGAGATGATCTAAAAGACAGACACTACACCAACCATAAGTAACCACATCAGACTAAAAATATTGCCTGCTCCCTCCCCCTCCAAAAAAAAAAATTGTTTTGGAAAAAAAGATTACAGAATACTTTTTTTCCTTTGGGAGTGAGGCCCCTCCAATCCCGCAGTCCAAACCAAATATAACTATCTCCAAGACCGGTGTATCATTGAAAAGGAAAAATAATCGCCTGCTTACAGTGATAAAAAAGTAAAAGGACTTTTTTATTTCTAGTGTTGACAAAGCACCCCCCCCCCCTGAAATTTTGAAAGTTTTGAGAAGTTATGTTTGGTGAATTTTTGGACTAATGTAGTCACCAGCTGGTACAACAGTGCATAACTAGTGATTCAAACACAGTGTTTTTGGTGACATATGCTATGCACATGATTCTCAATCTTATATCACTTGGGAGGCATAAAATTACAAATGTATAATAGAAGTACCGGTTATGGCTGGAAAATGATGACATTATCCAATTTCTTTTTAAATGCTTACCTTGTTTTTAAAATTGTACACCTCCCCTACCATCTCCATGACTTAAAGGCATGAAGTCCTGATTATGGCCTTCTTGACCTGAAACTAACTTATGATCTAGGCCCTGGAGAAGCCAGCTGATAAAGAGTGAGTGGCTGATGCCAGCTCACCTATCTTGGCTCAGTTCTCTGCAGTGCTGACATCCAGTGGAGGCTGGATACAAACTATAAGACATATGGACCATTTAGCAGTGGCTAATATTAGAGAAAAGACGGTCAGTAGGACATGGTGAGAGGAAAAAGATAAAAAAGTACTCCTTCCTTCATTACCTACAGATATGTGTAAACATCTAAGTCTAATTTTGCAAACCTCACTTTCAAAATGAAGAATACATGTACTTATCCAAAACAAGATGGCCCCCTATTTTTGACTGACCTAAAATAGATTCAGTGTGATATACTGATAGTTCTGATTCCCATGGATGTTGGAATTCGGTTGATACAGACATGCACAGTTCAGTGCAGTTAAATCATTTTAATGATAATGAGACCTATATGTATAGGTCTGGTCAATATCCCCATCCTTAAGATTTTCCAGTTAGGTGGGTACCCACATACTCAATTCCTAATGCAGTCAGAAATTATTACACAATTACAATTCATATGAATATGGAACTGAAGTGCCCACTTTTGTTTTGAGATACCTCAGAACCAACTGAATATATTTATATCCTACAATGAGCAGTAATTCTTCAGTCATGAAATCATGGGATCACCACATCTGTCAATATCTCTGAGTTTGCATCAAAAAAGCTTAGTCGTACATACCTCATGGATAATAGCTCCAGTGCACACATTTTCACAATGTATGTGCTAGGCTTATTATATTATCAGCCAATATAAAGTTAAAAGAAATTGCAGGGGGGGGTCCCCTTGTACCCTCCAATGTGCAGGGTTTCACCCATACGCAGTCCATATTTTAACATTTATACTCTAAGGTCAATCCTCCTCAGAAAAAGAGAAATCGCTGATAGGCAATATAACACTTATATCACTCTTTTTCTTAGGTGCACTGACCCTGGACCACTAAGAACTCACTAATAAGGAGTTAAATAACATCTTGTTCTACAGAGAATCGAGTAATGTAACCTCAGCAAATGCCAACTCAAGCCGACATGTTTGAGCAAGAAACTAAGCAAGTGAATGCAAGCCAAAACAGTGGCAGTATAATGGGATTTCTGTCTGACAGCCTCAGCTGTTGACAATCTATTATGGTAACATGTTAAGACAAAAGACTTATATAGCCCTACTTTAAAATTATGATTATCCAAGCCTGCTTTTGTGTCACAGAGAGACACAGCCCGACTACAACCCAGACAACCAGAGTGTGATAAGCAGCTCCTGTACTGCAAGAGCAAGGCAGGAAGAGAGAGAAGTGAAGGGGTGGTTTGCTCACTTCTCCTGGGGATGGGAGTGGTTTGGTGCACTCAGGGGTACAGTGAACAATGTAATCTCAATTGCACACCGAGTGGTGTGACCTTCCTAATGGACACTGGAGAGACCACTACTCGTGCTATGAGGAGAGTTGCAGGACCACTGTATGCCAGCCCAGTGCCCAACCTTCCACTGAAGGCACACATACACTCACACCTAGGGCCAATTTAGAGTATCCAATCCATCTACAGCATGTCTTTGGGATGTGGGAGGAAACCGGAGTACCCGGAGGAAACCCACGCAACCACAGGGAGGAAATGTAGACACCGCATAGAAGGCACCCCACTCGAAAATCAAACTGGAAAACCTCCTGCTGTGAGGCGGCAATGCTAACCGCTGCACCACCGCGGCCACCCACCCTGGAGTCATTGCTAATGCACCAATATAAAACCATACAGCATGGCAGAGAACATGTACAACACTACACTATCACAGGCCCAAACATTGTCGAACCTGCATTTCAATTGGTAAAGGCACACTTCTACTGTTCAGATACTTCAGTGGTACCATGCAGTATGCTTCATAAACATGCAGCAAAATATTTGCCACTAGTGCAGTGTTACACACGTTGGTATGCAAAATCCCAAAAAATGGTCAACAGTAGGGCTAATGTCAGCAAAAACTACTACAAAAAATATAAATAAACAAAAAGTCTGATGACACCATGAACAAACAATTATTAAAAAAAAACTAACAACAAGCACTTTTACATTTAAGGCGGTTTCTCAAGTTAAAATATATACATCAGCAAATACATTTTATAATTAGAGAGCAATACAGAAATTATAATCAGACCAGCTGACAAGGGAGGCTTGATTGTCATCCTGGACAGAGAGAGATATGTGTCCAGCATGCAAATAAATTTGATGAATGACTTGTTTTATGAGAAGCTAGACACTGAACAAATTTCCTGTCATATTAATGATGTATGGAATGTTTTACGTGGTTTACTTGATGGTGATTTAATTGATGTGAAACTTTTTAATTACTTTATGGTCAGTCATCCAGTTGTACCTATTTTGCAAGGCCTCCCTAAAGTACATAAATCTGTTATTGACCCTCCTATGAGACCTATTGTCTCAGGTAGAGGTTGGTGTACAGAACCAATCTCTATTTTCATTGAGAAGCATCTCAGACCCATTTTAGACATGAATGAACATGTCCTCAGAGATACAGAGCATTTTTTGAGTGATTTGTATGAGTTTTTAGAACTTCATGATTCCAATGTAACTTTTGTTACACTGGATGTAGTTTCTTTATTTACTGTGATCCCCAATATGGAGGGTATCATAGCTACTAAGTGTTTTATGGAAACATCAGCTAAATATAGCCCTGATTTAGTGAGTCTGGTCTTACGATTGCTTGAACTGGTCTTGGAACATAATTTGTTTCTATTTATTGATCAATTCTACAGACAGTGCAATGGCGTAGCTATGGGCACTTCTTGTGCCAATAGCTACGCCAATGCGATCATGGCAGTATGGGAAGATGAGTTTGTGTTTAAGGGCCCATTCGCCCACTTGATCACCTTTTATCGGAGATTTGTGGACGATGTTTTTATTTTATGGGCAGGAGATGAGTTGCAGTTAGCTAGTTTTGTCAGCTTCATTAACAATAGCACACATTATTTAAATTTTACACATAGGATGTCAAGATTTAATATGGATTTTTTTGGATATAGAGATTGTAAAGGGCAACAATGATGTAATATTTACAAGACAGCACAGGAAAGATTGTCATGTTAATCATTTGCTACACAGGAGTAGTGCACATCCACCCCACATATTTAAAAATGTGATTACCAACCAGGCTATGAGAGCCTCACGATTGAATGTGAGGGATGATGACTTTAATGTGGAATTGGATAGGGTCAAGACATTTTTAGGTGACAGGGGGTATAGTGACAATAACATACAGGCACACATACCTCGGGTTATGGCTATGAGAAATGATCAAGCCAAACCATATTTTTCACGTAGAACTAGATCCACAGGCAAGAGACAGACAGCCCTTGCCAATAGTAAAACCAGACTGTCTTTGAAATATTCCACTGATATAAATAGGTACACTGATATAGTGAAGAAAAACTGGCAGATTTTACTAACAGACAAAGATATAGCCAGTTTGGTTGATAATGTCCCTAAATTTAGTTATAGGAATGATAGATCCCTAAAGAGGAGGTTATGCTACCCCAAAGATAGACATACAGATATTGGCAATGGGAGTACTAGACCCTGTGGTAGCTGTAATTGGTGCACGTATATAGATGAAAGTCCTTGTTTCTATCATCCAGATTTAAAACAGGACTTTTATTTTAATACAGGAGCCAACTGCACCAGTCAACATGTGGTTTACTTGGCAGACTGTAGGATCTGCAGAAAATTTTATGTGGGCAAGACAGATAGATATCTCAAAGATCGGATTAGGGAACATATCTACAACATTAGGAAAGGGAATAAGAACAATGCATTAGCTAAGCATGTGATGGAATTTGATAGTACTCACATTTTTAAATTTAGAGTTATAGCTTTGTTACATGAGAGTATGAGACGAGGGGATATACGTAACAAGACAGAGAATCTGGAAGCAATATGGATCACAAAGCTTAGAGCCACAGAAGGACATGGTCTGAATGAGTGTATCCCCCTGAAACCTAAATTAAAGATGAGACCACTTCGTAGGTAACATATTCATTCCTTGCTGTCCACAACACAGTATATTTGTTTTATAATATTTTAATAATATAATATACATTTTCTGATGTTTTTTATATATATATATATATATATATATATATATATATATATATATATATATATTTTATATACTTATATATATTTTTTATATATATTTTAGTTATTATGAATGAAATAAAATATATTATGATAGATGGGACCAGTCACATGACTATCAATTGGGTGATGTAACATGAGTATAAAGGTGTGGTATTTTCAGTGCTTGTACACACCTGAAGAAGCTTAATTGTGAAAGCGCTTGTGTTTGCACCAAGTAAAGGCCTGTTCTGGATTCCACAGCTGTCTCCGTCTCTTTTTTTCTTGGATTACCTATATTTTTTACAGAGACGCAGTGGTGGGTTGTCTTCTTTTGGCAAATTTTTTCTTTTAACATTTTATAATCAATTACTTAATTAAAACATCCTATCAACAGACAAAACCAATTGCTAAACAAATTAATTTAATGTTTTAATACCATCTTCTTAAGCACAGGCTTCAAAATAAGTGCATCATTTAACTCCATAGGAACAACGGCATTCAATGTCATTATCCATTTATATTCTGCATTTTCTGTTATATTTCTCACATTACCACCACAACTAATTAAATGCATCAGTTGTAACACCAGAAATGTAAAACTATGATTAATACCACAGCTAGCTAATGCTGGGGATCAAAAGGTATGTATGCATATTATTATAAGTTGTTGGCAAAGCTTCTTTTGTGCTGACAATATATGAGAAGATGTATCCTATTCTCACCTGCATAAGTGATTGGTTTTATCCAATAAGAAATTTGCATAATTTAAATGGATAACAAAACTGAATAATATGCTGCTGATTACTTTCAAGATAGCTGCACACTGACCAATAGCTTAATTTCAATACTCTCAGTGTGTGTAAAAAATGAGAATTAAGGGCCAGTAACTGCAAGTTTTATAGGTTCATAGGTTCATAGGTTCATACTAGGCTATCTGCCCTAGGGCATTTATAAGCCTAGCCAGAGTGTGTTTGGCTTTCGCCACCCATTTTAAATTAATTTTGCTATGTCCTTTTTTGAGGTTAGTATACTGTGCCTCTGTCTAACAGTGACACAGAAGTGATAGCTGGGGTAAACCTACGATCTCCCATCCACTCATCAAGATTCCTCTTGAAGAGAGTCAATGAGGGACTCTGCCTAACCTGGACTGGGATTTTATTCCAGAGTGAAGGGAGCCTCTGGGTTATGAATCTGTCCCTCCAGCATGTCCTATTTATTTCAGTGCTGAGGTTCAAGTCTCTCGAGCACGTAGCTCAATGGGATTTGGATTTTCTGAGGTGCAGCATGTCCATTAATTCCGGGTTGGACATGGCTTTATACGTCAGGCACAGATCGCCTCTGAGCAGGCGGTATGCCACTGAGTAGAGCTGGAGTTTCTTTAACTGGGCAGCATATGGCATCTGTTTGAGCCCCTTGATCCTCTTGGTGAGGTACTTTTGGGGTCTTTCCAGTTGCTGCAGGTGTCTGGTAATGTACATCCCAAAAGGGGCATTGTACTCAATTATGGGCCTGATGAGAGATGAGTAAAGAGGCACGATGACCTCCCCTGATCTAGATGTGAATCCCTTCATGATTAGGTGGGCTATATAAAATGTTTTTCTAACCACTTTGGCCACGTGGTTGTCAAATGAGAGATTGCTATCAACTTGGGTCCCCAGGTCCCTAATGACTTCTTCTGTACTTAATGGATTACCACCTATGTGGTAATTTGTGGGCACTTTGTTTTTGTCAAAGGGGATGACTATACAATTTTTGGCATTTAGCTTGAGGCCATGGCTCTGGCACCAGTTGTCTGTTTCTATGAGGCCCTTTTGGAGGATACTTGTGTCGGCTGGAGAGTCGATTATGGCACCCAGTTTGCAGTCATCTGCGAACTTGGTCAGCCACAGTCCTTCCATGTTGGCCTGTACCGCCGAGAAATATATATCAAACAAGAGAGGTCCCAGGACTGAGCCTTGTGGGACACCACTTGTAACTGGTTTGGAGTCTGACATGGCTCTAGCAATTCTAACCATGTGGGTTCTGTCCTTGAGCCAGTTTGCAACCCATCTAGTGACATAGGGGTTTATATTTAAGCTGGTGAGCTTATCTATAATGCCCGAGTAGGGTATTGTATCAAAGGCTTTTGCGAGGTCCAGGTAGGCAGTGTGGACCACCTTCCCCTCGTCAATGGCCTTGGTGACTGTTTCAAAGAAATCGACCAGGTTTAAGAGGCAGGATCTGCCCTTAACAAAGCCAAACTGGGTAGGATCCAGTGTCTGTAGGTCCCCAATATCTTTATTTATGAGGTCCATGATGATCCTTTCCATAGCTTTGCAGACCAAGCTAGTCAGGCTTATGGCTACTGGCTAGTACAGGGGTCTGCAAATTTCACTATCAAAAGAGCCAGTTTTGGCCCCTCTCCCACCAAATAAAATTCATCAGGAGCCACAAAACCTATCTGACCCCTAAAATGAAGATAACACAGCATATAAAGTTTTATATATAGTTATTATACTAAATATAAAAGAACTAAGGTTATAAGAGCAATATTTAAAATCTGTCCCTATTTTTGTTCCTTTGTTGGGATTCCTCCATTGCTCTCAGTGTGTGTGTGTGTGTGTGTGTGTGTGTGTGTGTGTGTGCGTGTGTGTGCGTGCGCACGTGTGTGTGTGTGTGTGTGTGTGTGTGTGTGTGTGTGTGTGTGTGTGTGTGTGTGTGTGTGTGTGTGTGTGATATTTTTCATTGGAGTCAGTAGAATATTAGTAGAAAATGATTATTCACTGTACTCTCCCATCAGTCAAGGAATGTCAAGAGGCAGGTGTGAGGTTCAAGCTGCTGTATCCACCAGTCTTCAAAATATTCTTCCTGGAGGATCAAAGTAATTTTTTGATGCAGAACAGGCTAATGATGAAATACAAAAGTTTGACCAATAAAATGTGGACTCTGCTTCTCATTCTTCTAAAAATAAAGCTCATAGAGAGACTTTGCCAGTGCAACCTTTTCCAACGTTGTAAAGGAAAATGCTTGAGAAACAGAAAAATGCACAAGAGTTGATTAGAAGGACTGGGAGTAACTTGGATTTGAAACAACTTTTAAGACAAGTTACCCACTTTCATATCTCACTGCTTAGTCCACACTGCAGTGTTTAGGATAAACCATTTTTTCATCTTACCTTTAAGCATCTATTGCAAGACGACCAGTTATTGAAAAGTCTACATTCTGCCTCTTAGTAGTCATCTTGGGATTAGTGCTTCTGTTTTCTCTGGTGAGAGAAGTAGTACAGTGACATTATTTCCTGGAGACTGCTGATCACCAGAAAGCCTAATAACTGCTTTATAGGTGACAGCTTGGAATCTGTGCTTATATTCTGATCCTGGTGAGAGTAATAGCAGAGTGCATTGATTCCTGACTCTTTCTGGTTAGGGAGTGAGTGTCTGTGCTTAACGTACCTGACTGGTCTGGTTGCTATTTGAGGCATCTACCAGAAAAACACTACAAGCCTACAGACTCTTGCATCATCTGGGACAAGACTGTGGATCACCAAACAGGCTGTGGCCTGCTTCTCTTTTTAGGATTTGTGCGAACATTTTGCTTCTGGTGAGGGAAGAAGCAAAGGAGCACTGTATCCCAACAGAGTGAAGTTGCGGTGAGACAAGCATTATAGTCATTCATGCGACTCCCCTCTTTTCATCATTCTTGACAAGCTAATTCTTTGTTTTCAATAAGTACTGCTTGATTAATTGATTGATTGATCCTTAAATTTTCAGGGACTCCTTATTAGTTTCCCCTCAAGTGTTTGGCAGTGCTCTATACAGACTCAGACACCTTGAGTGACATTTTTCCTGTAAAAGCACAATTGAAATTTCTCCAATATCTAGTTGCACACAGGACAACTAGTTTGCAGTGACAAGCACTGTTCACATAGTTGCAAACCGGATACTCCTGACAGTGAATGATATTCTCACTCCAACAGTCTAAATAATAAAAAAGGGTCTGTTGCCATGGATATGAATTTTCCTACTGTCTCCATTACCAGCTTGGTGGATATGGGCATCCTGAGGCATTGTAGAAATTGCCTCATGTTTACTGACAACCAGTTAATTCTCAAACAAACCAATACGGTATGTGAGAGATGTATTTACACAATGTCACTGGAGGCAAAGCTCTCACATAAAACTACTCCTAATGTCAATAAGATTGTCAGTGGTACACATGCTGCACCCATCATGCACAATTCAAAGCAGACATATAGACCCACATATACTGAGGCACTTACACGTAATCTTCCTAAACCACAAAGACCTCCTAGACAAAGTACACACAAGAAATACCCTCAGCAGCCCCAAATGCACTCTTTCAAAACAACACCCACATCAACACATAGAGCTACATCTCATGGAGCCTCTACCTCTAAGCTCATAAGGCAAGTCACCACACATTCCAACATTCTAGTTATTGGAGACACCATTGTGAGACACACTGATGTCCCTCTCACCAGGCTGAGTAAGGAGAAAGTTGCTTATCAGGGGCTAGGATTCGCCACATTACGCATGTACTCAGGTCAATGGATCACAGTTGCCAATATGACACATAGTCCATGTGGGAGTAAATGACCTGAGATGTACCTCCCTAGACTATATGAAGAGAGACATCATAGAGCTTTCGGAATATGTGTCTCAGTCTGGTATGAGCCTAGCATTGAACAGCATTTTATCTTCTCCAAGGATGATGCCACAATACGAACAAAAGATTATTGACTTTAATAATTGGTTTAGTTTCTGGTGTCATTCTAAGGGGGTGCAATATTTGTCAGGATGGATGAAGATGGTCAACAGACCATGCTGCTTTGCCACAGATGGTCTGCACCTCTCCCCTCTAGGCTTTCGAATATTAGCTAAAACATTGTCTTCCCCCATAGTGCTATTTTTAGGCAATGCCAAACTGAAAGTACTTCCGACATAGCAAATCAAAACCAAGAAAATCTAAAGGTATTACTGCTCAATGCTAGGAGCCTAAACAAAAAACTCCACTCCCTGGAAGCTCTCTTTACCTTAGAGAATGCTGATGACTGTGCGGTCTCAGAGACGTGGTTTTAAACTGCGGACAGCACACCAACAATGCAGGGTTATAATGCCTTCCACACATTTAGAATAGCTACTTCACAGGCAGAGATTAAAGGTGGAGGTTTCTCTATTTACATCAATAATAAATATACTTCAAGGCTGGTCAAACAGGACAATGCACTTGAGCTGCTTCATGTTCAAATCACCACAGGTAAAATACAATACCACTTCCTTGCAGACTATAGGTCCCCCTCTATGACCCAGGAAACCCATACCATGTATTTAAACTTATTAGAAACACTAACCATCCAACCAAATACCATATTCATGGGTGACTTTAATTACCCCACTATTAACTGGGAATCCTATACAACTTCAAACGTACATGCACAGAGATTCCCGGATTTTGTAAGCACAAACTCCCTGAACAGATAGTCAATGCACCAACCAGGGATGCAACCCTACTGGATCTGGTCTTCACTAATATGAGAGAGTGCTCCATACCCCCTACTGTAATGCCTTCCCTGGTAAGGTCAGACCACAAAATGGTCTCCTTTAAAGTAAAAATAAAACCTGAACCCCCAGCTAAACCTGGAGTATTCAGGAACTATTCTAAGGCTAATCTCCTGCTATTAAGTGAGAACCTGGCAAACTTTCAAGCCCCTATAAACCTGGAGAACACTTCTGCCTATGCAGAAAAGTTCACAGAAACCCTGTGCAAGCATGTTAATAGCTGCATACAGGCAGCTGTACCCACCAGGAAGAAGTACAGAACTAACTCAAAAAACAAGCCACCCTGGTGGAATCACAAAATCAATCAACTGTATAACAAGAGGAAGAAAACCGTGGCAAAAATTAGGAGGTGCAGCACTCAGCAGGATAAAAGCACTCACATTAAACTAAACAAACAACTCAGAGGACAAATAAAGTCTACCAAAACCAAATGTGAGGTAAGTTTGGCCTCCCAGGCCAAGGACAACCACAAAGTATTATTTAGCTATGTCCGCAACCTCAAAGGCAATACACAAATGTGTGCAGAGCTCATTGTAAATGGAACCACCTATACTGAGCCATAAGATATAGCAAACCTCCTGGCTGATAAATTCAGCTCTAACTTTACTCTTCTCTCCCCTTTAACCTTCCCTCAGGAAATATCATCACATATAACTCCCCCTGCTATCACTAGGGAAGAGGTCCTTAATGCTCTCTCTAAGACCAAGAACACTGCCTCAATGGGCCCACACAATATCCCAGGATGCCTTCTAAATAGCATGAAACATGACCTATCAAGGCCTCTGGAATTACTTTTTAACTGTAGCCTCCAAACAGGCTTTGTGCCTCATGAATGGAGAAAGGCAACATCATCCCTCTGCACAAAAGTGGGCCATATACAGACCCTGGAAACTACAGACCCATAAGTCTCACTAGTCTTGTATGTAAAGCCATGGAAAGAATTATCATGGAGATAATATATAAAGATATATAGTAAACCTCCAGATACTGGACCCAACCCAGTTTGGTTTTGTAAAGGGCAGATCATGCCTACTCAACCTGGTGGACTTCTTTGAGAAGGTCATCAAAGCAATGGATGAGGGCAAAATCGTTCAAACTGCCTACCATGACCTGGCCAAGGCATTTGACACAATACCCGACTCGAGCACTGTTGAAAAACTCAGGAGGTTAAGCACAAAACCATATGTCACCCAGTGGATAGCCAACTGGCTCACAGACAGGATTCAGGAAGTTAGAATTGGGGAGTCCACCTCTACAAAGAGGCCAGTCGCAAGTGCAGGCCCACAAGGATCAGTTCTTGGACCCCTCCTTTTTGGCATTTACTTCTCAGAAGGCAAGGCTAATGTCAGTGGTCTCTGGCTGACTAAATTTGCAGATGATTGCAAATTAGGAGCTGTCATTGAATCTCACACTGGCACAAATATTCTCCAAGGGGGGCTGAAACAAACAACTGGTGTCAGAGTCATGGACTAAAACTAAATGCTACGAAATGTATAATAGTATCCTTTGGGAAGTCATCCATCCCTGGTAACTATCATATTGACAAAACATCCCTTAGAGTTGACCTTAGTAGTCAGGGACTTAGAGACACACATAGATAGTAATCTAGCCTTTGATCATTACATGTCTGCAGTGGTAAGGAAATCATTCTATGTTGCACAACTTATAAACAAAGGTAAACTTATAAACTAAGTCTAAGGAAGTCACTGTTCCAATGTATTCGGCATTCATCAGACCTATCATTGCGTACAATGCCCCCTTTGGTATATACCTAACCAGGCATTTCCAACAACTGAAACATCCACAGAGGTTCCTCACTAAAAGAATACAGGGCATAAGTAATATGTCCTATGCAGACCACCTCAAGGCCCTATCCCTGTATTCTGTCTTCTATATGCTTCTAAGGGGAGATCTATGCCTGGCATATGGGGCATTGTCAGACCCCACTCTGATGGACCTCCTGCATATCCACAAAGCAAACAGTACCAGAATTACCCATTCTAAAGACTTAAACCTTGCCTGTGATATAAATAGGACCTGCTGGAGAGATAGGTATGTTTCCCAGAGACTACCCCATCTATGGAACAGGCTCCCCATCCATGTGAAGCAGAGTTCCTCCATAATCCAATTCAAGTGCAACTTGGACAACTGGATGGGAAACCAGAAATTCATCCCATGTTTGGCACCTATGTCTGTGATGCAAACAGGTAACCTGGAAATGGTTTATCTCTAGGACCCATGCTTACACTTATCAAGTGTATCAGAACTCGTCAGAAATTTGGGATGCATGGCTAGGCTTAAAAAGGGCCTTGTGGTCATTAGCCTAGTAAACACCTATGAACTTATGAACCTATAAATGGAGTCTAGGGTTGAGATATGATGATGAACAGGAAGAAGACCAGCAACACTAGCATTACTGAATAAATCTGAGATTATATAGCATCAATCTAATTTCTGAAATATGTCTTTACAAGAAGACATGGAAAGATTGGACTGTTGTTGACTGTTAAACTTATAGGGAACTGAAACAGAACCCCACTTCATGTTATTAATGTTTGGAAGGACACTAAAGGAAAAAAATAAACAAAGAAGTAACTGTAAGTAAAACAATTTTTGATCTTAACAGTATTTGTACAGAATATTTCATTATATAAATTGCATAGTTATGTAGTAAAGCATTTTCACTTATTGTTGTATGTAATAATGATACTAAAGTAAACAAGTGCCTGTTTTCTTCTTCTTTTTTAGTTTTTAAAATGTAGGCATTGCAATGCAAAAAGAGAAGAAAGGATGGACAAAAGCATATTTAAGTTAAGCAACTGCTTTTTGATAATGACTCCAGAGTATAAACACATTAAGCACAACAATTTAGACAACAGAAAGTAGAAAGAGTTGTTGCCAAACTTAGGAAAGCCTGTAGGAATCTTGGGTTGTTGACTTGGGGGATGGGGTTTAAAAGTGCATAGATTATAATAAATGTAATGTTGATATGTTTTATTTTACATTGGCATAGGTGAATGCCTAGACTAAGGCCACTGGCTTAATCTGATAAGTTTTTGTGTCAGCAAGTAAATAATACAACACTGAATGTAATGACAAGTATTCAGTTCAGCGTGAGTTGAGAAGTCTGCAGCTAAGGGCAGCTGTGCATTTTGTTCTTATGTTTCCATGAAGATACGCTGACTACAGGGACAAGTAATAAAAGCCAGAGTATTTTTTAAGGTTAAAAGTTAATGTCTTCTGAAAATATATAAGCTGTTTTTTTACATATGGGAGGGGAATAAAGATAAGACAAGAACAGATAGTAATTAGTGGAAATAGGACAACAGGCTGTAGTATGTGTCTTAGCATGGATAACTTTAATTTTAGTTAGTTAATGCCTTTGAGAGTAGCTGTCAGGTTGGTTCAGTTTTTCCTATCAGGTGGGTTAATAGGTTATGGGCGTCTGGATTGTCTGTGTGTGTGTGTGTGTGTGTGTGTGTGTGTGTGTGTGTGTGTGTGTGTGTGTGTGTGTGTGTGTGTGTGTGTGTGCGCGTGTGTG
Source organism: Protopterus annectens (assembly GCF_019279795.1). NCBI lineage: Eukaryota > Metazoa > Chordata > Ceratodontiformes > Protopteridae > Protopterus > Protopterus annectens. The sequence goes on along the minus strand of NC_056737.1, from coordinate 842,957,852 downwards.
TGTGTGCGTGTGTGTGTGTGTGTGTGTGTGTGTGTGTGTGTGTGTGTGTTTTAGGGTTTACATAAACAAAAGTCTTGTAAAATGTGACATAGGTTCAAACGGAGCTGAGCTGACAATAAACTGTATAAAGGATCAATCTGCCAAACATCAGTGAGTGTTTGTAAGACAAAAGATGGAAATATACATTTAAAAAGCTTTCATATATAATGGGTAGCAATAATAAATTCTTATTATAATGGTTGCACTGTCCATATTGTTTTGGAATGTGGAAGGCCTTACAGGTACAGACAAAAAGGTAAGAGTACTGAATTATATTAAGAAATGCAGAGTGCAAATAGCAGTGCTACAGGAAACACATTTGGAAATAAGTGAGCATGTGAATTTCATAAAGAAAGGATTTCAGGATGGATATTCAGCAGAATATCATGGACAGGGGAAAAGGGGAATACTTAGACTAATTTCTAGAGGAGTTCTAAGAATGATAGATGAGGAGAAAAAAAGATAATGATAGATTTGTGGTAGTAAGGGACTACTGGCAAGGGAGGAGGATTATGCTGGCATGTATTTTTATTCCACCTAAAACTGCTATTATGAATTTTATGTGTCCCAAAATTTTCTTAATCAGCTTTCAACAGGAAATATTACTTACGAGTGAGGACTGGAACTTGATTTGCAACAGTGAGGATTGTATCTGGGAGAATTAGATGGGAAAATGTAACAAAATAAGGTAGATTTTTGACGAACATGAATTCAGTAGTAGCAACTCATAAAGAATGTACATATTATTCCCCAATATACAATAAGTGGACTAGACTAGACAGAAATGTTATTTCACAGGAACATGTGCAGTTAATTTAAAGCCTCAACATACATTCTGTAACTATTTTTGATCATGTCAATAACATCTAAGACAAAAATGCAGGATAATGAAGCAGAAATGAAACACTGGCACTTCCCCACCTACCTATCAAAAAGAGAGGAATTGAAGGAGTAGTTGTGGAAATTATTTGAGAGTTATTAGGGAAGACAGAAATTTCTTCAAAAGACATAGTGAGTGGGATAAAATGAAAGTGGAGTTTATAATAAGGTAGAAATAAATGAAAAAGAGGTATGGTTAAGAAGTAGCAAGGATTATTTAGAGGGGTTGACAAATGTTAAAGTACTGCAGAGTAAGGGGAATCTCACAGAACAAGAACAGATGTAACTGCAGTGAGATAAAGAGAAAATAAGGGGGTATCTGGATAATATGTGTGAATTTAGAAAGATTGCTGTTAAGCAACCATCTCTGATATAAATGCAGAATACAACAACTTTTTGCAAAACAACTTAAGCAAAAGCAAGTATAAAGAGTTGTTGCCAAACTTAGAAATAATTTGGAAATGTTGTGGAAATTTGTGTAAAGCAGAAAAATATGGAAATCAAGAAAAAGCACAAATGGAAATATTTATGGCAGACTCAAGTATGCCAAGGTTAGAGGTAGATGAGCCTCAGCAATTAACAGTTAAGATAGGAAGAGATGAGATAAAAATGGTGATATATAATCAATCTGCATGGAAGTGTCTAGGACTAGATGGCATTCCTGTGGAAGTTTGGAAGCAAGGAGGGAAGAAAGCGACAAAGATCTGGAAGGTTTTGTTTAACAGTATTTTAAAAGCAGGAGAAGCACCAACATCCTGGAAGAAGGCGGTGGTAGCTGTAATACCTAAAGACGGACAGACCCATTAGACCCAACTTCATATGGTTTCATTTCAATTTTAAACCAAGTGTTTATGTCTATAATGGTTAAAAGAATGGCAAAGGTGTTGCCATAAAGATATGGACCAATGTGGTTTTGTGGTGGGGAGGTAAACATTTGATATTAATAGAACAATGAGGATCCAGAGGGAAGGAGAATGTTAAGAAAATACTGCTGCTGTTGGTGGGTCTTGCTGCAAAGAAAGCATTCTACAGAGTAAGCTGGGACTTTATGAGTAGGACAATGGGAACATTTGCATTCCTGATACAATAAAAAGGTTATTTAGGAGGATATATGAGAATTCAGAGGCAAAAATGAAAGTGGGATGGTTCTTCTCTGATAAGTTAAGTCTGAACAGAGGGAGCAGGCAGGGATGTCCTTTTTCCCCTTTGGTGTTTGCATTATAATTAGAGCCACTGGCAAATAAAATAAGGATTTCAGAAATTCAAGGATATAATTGGTATAGTAATCAAGAAATTATAACTTTATTTTAACGTACCCAACACACTAGTCATAGGTGACTCTATAGTCAGCCACACTGATGTCCCACTCACTAGGCTAAACAAAGAGAAGGTTACTGTCAGCTGCCTGTCAGGTGCCAGGATCCGCCACATAACCCACGCACTCAGGTCACTCCACAACAAGTACAAATATGACTCTGTCATTGTCCATGTTGGTGTGAACGACCTGAGATGTACCTCCCTAGACTACATGAAAAGAGACACAGAAGAGCTCTCTGATCTTGTAGCCCAGGCAGGTATGACCCTAGCCCTGAGTAGCATTCTGCCATCACCCAGAATGATGCCGCAGTACAAGGACAAAATGATTGATTTTAACAATTGGCTAAGCTTCTGGTGCCATTCTAAATGGATCCAGTTTCTGTCTGCCTGGGATGACATGGTCAACAGACCATGATGCTTTGCCAGAGATGGCCTGCACCTGTCACCCCTGGGATTTCAGATACTGGCTAAGGTTCTTGCCGCCCCTATAGTGCCTTTTTTTAGGCAATGTTCAAATGACAAATTCACCACCGTAACAGGAACAGGCAAGCAAAAACTGAGGATGATGCTACTCAATGCCAGAAGTCTAAATCTCAAAATGCACTCACTCGAGGCACTCCTTAAAATGGAGAACATTGATATCTGTGCAATGACTGAGACCTGGTTCAAGGCTCCAGAGAGCACCCCTGCACTACTAGGCTATAACTCATACCACACTTTTCAGCCATGTAACCTGGACCGGAACACCAAAGGCGGAGTTGTGTCCATATTCAATAAGGATATCCGCACATCCAGGCTAGTTGGTCAGCATAATGCAGCCGAGGTTATCCAAGTGCAACTAACTCTGGGCAAAACTGCAATCCAAATTGTAACTTGCTACAGATCACCCACCATGCCCCAGGATTCCCATTTCTCTTTTCTTGATGTACTGTAAAATATTAGGGTTCAACCAAACAACCTAATAATGGGTGATTTCAACTACCCCACCATTAACTGGGAAAACTACTCATGTACCAACTCCTTCACTCAACGCTTTCTGGAATTCATAAACTCCAATGCCCTGGATCAACTTATCCACACCCCCACCAGGGGCAACAATATCCTAGATCTAGTCTTTACCAACATGAGTGACCAGTGTTCCACACCTGAAGTCAACGCCTCATTGGTCCGATCCGACCATAAGCTAATTACCCTAGATATCCACATCCTGCCCCCACCCCCCATTAAGGAAACCATGGTAAAAAATTTCTCCAAAGCCAACTTCATACTTCTTAAGACAGAAGTGGTGAACTTCATGACACCCATGCAGATGGACAATACAGTTACGACTACTGAATCCTACACAATTGCACTTTATAAGCACTTACATGAGTGCATGGATCGTGCTATCCCAAACAGAACCAAGATGTTATCCTCCAAAAAAAGGAAGCCAGTCTGGTGGTCCCTTGCCATAAACAAACTGCACAACAGAATGAATAAACTGTTGCAAAAGAGAGTAAAATCCCATGAGTGGAGGAGCTCCCTGGTCAGCCTCAGTAAGAAGCTGTGATCCCTGATAAAATCCTCCAAAGCTAGTTACGAAAACAAAATCACCACTGATTCTAAAGACAACCACAAAACATTCTATAGCTATGTCAAGAATCTCAATGGCAACACTCAGATCTGCTCTGAGTTACAGCACAATGGCACTAAATATACAAACACAACTGATATTGCCAACATCCTGGCAGATAGGTTCAGTGCTAATTTTACCCCCCTCTCACCCCCTAAAGAGCCCATCTCTATACCAGAAGAATGCAAAGTTCCTGTAATCATGGCTGCACAGGTAAAAACTACACTCTCCAAAGCCAAGAACACAGCATCCATGGGACCAGACAATATCCAAGGCTGCGTTCTACACAAACTACAGAACGAACTGGCACCCCACCTAAGTACCATGTTCAATCATAGCCTCACCTCAGGCTTTGTGCCTGCTGAATGGCGCACAGCGATGGTTATCCCACTCCACAAGGGGGGAGCCACCACGGACCCCGGGAACTACCGCCCCCATTAGCCTGATGAGCCTGGTCTGAAAGGCCATGGAACGTATCATCATGGAACTTATAAACAAAGACATTGGTAATCTCCAAACTCTGTACCCCACCCAGTTCGGGTTTGTAAAATGCAGATCATGTCTCCTAAACCTGATAGACTTCTTTGAAGCAGTCACCAAAGCCGTAGACAAGGGTAAGGTGGTTCACACAGCCTATCTAGATCTTGCCAAGGCTTTCGACAGCATCCCCCACTCTGGAATTATATTTAAACTCACTAAACTAGGTATAAATCCCTATGTCACAAGATGGGTTGCCAACTGGCTCACTGACAGAACCCACACTGTGAAAGTAGCAGACTCCAAATCCGACTTCAGATCAGTGACAAGTGGAGTACCACAGCGTTCAGTCCTGGGTCCTCCCCTGTTTGGTATCTACTTCTCTGAAGTACAGGCTAACACAGAAGGTCTTTGGCTAACGAAATTCACAGATGACTGCAAACTAGGATCCATAATCGAAACTCCTAACGATGTGGACATCCTACTAAAGGGCCTCACTGAGACAGATGCCTGGTGTGAAAGCCATGGCCTCAAGCTCAATGCCGAAAAGTGCATTGTCATCCCCTTTGGTAAAAACTCTGTACCCATGAACTACAACATAGGCGGTAGTATACTTAACACCGAAAGTGTGATAAGAGACCTTGGGACACAGGTGGACAGTAGTCTCTCCTTTGATAATCACATCGCCATAGTAGTCAGGAAATCCTTCTACATGGCACACCTCATCACAAAAGATTTCTCATCCAGAAAAAAAGAGGTCATTGTTCCCCTCTACTCATCACTCATTATACCCATTATAGAGTACAATGCCCCTTTTGGTATGTACCTCACAAGACATCTACAACAACTGGAAAGGCCGCAGATATACCTCACAAAGAGGATTACTGGCCTCAAACAGATGCCCTACGCAGACCGTCTCAAAAAACTCCAGCTTTACTCCGTCACATATCGCTTACTCAGAAGTGATCTCTGCCTAACATACAAAGCTATGTCAAACGCAGAGCTATTGGACTTGCTCCACTTAAAGAAATCCCAATCCCACCGAGCTACACACTCTAGGGACCTAAACCTTGTCACAATAAACAGAACATGCCGGAGGGATAGAGTCCTGTCCTAGAGACTTCCCATACTCTGGAATAAACTACCTATCTATATCAAACAAAGCTCCTCATTAGCACTCTTCAAAAAAATCTTGATGATTGGATGGGAACTAGGAAATTCACCCGGGGATCACCTCTGTGGCTCTGCTCGACAGTGGCACAGGAAAATAATTTTCTTGGGTGGCAAAAGCCAGTATACCTTTTTGGCTGGGCTTGTATAGGCCCTAGGGCCGATAGCCTAGTACTTACCTATGAACCTATGAACCTATGACAATATTATTTTTTACCTGAGAAAACAGAAAAGGACATCTCAGTGTTGTAGAACATTCTGGGACTATTTCACATCTTTTCAGGATATAAATAAAAATTAATGAAGATAAAACAAAGGCTATAGCTGTAAACTATGTACTCACACATGAATTAGTTCAGCAATACCCACAATAATGGGGACACAATACAATTTAGTATTTAGGAGTATGGATTACAAAGGATTCTGTTATGGCAGTTAAGGATATGTGGGAAGAGATTAAACAAAAGATAATACAACAACTGAGAAACTGTAACCTCTTCTTTCTGGATATGAATACCAAGATACAAGCAGTGAAAATGTTTTACTCCATTTAGTTTAATACACCAGTCAGGCATATTTTTATCACCCAGAGGTGAAGTTGTGGACAGTAATTAATAAAGACTTGAAGGATTTTATTTGGGATGGGAATGGAGAAAGAGTCAAGTGGAATAAATGTATCCTTCCAATAGAACAAGCATGCTACCACAAACCCTTTTATTCTAGTAACTTTCTAAGCTTACAAGAGCAATATGTAAAATCTGTCCCTATTTTTGGGCCATCGTACCCCCATTATTTTAGGGTTTGTCCATATTTCTTCCACTAAGAAGTTGAGAGGTATGTTGAAGAGAGTGAGGCTCCAAGAAGTTGTGAGTGACAGCAAAGTAAATGGTACAAGGCATTGTCATGAGCAAATGAAGAATCCCTACTGGAAAGCCTTGTTCTTAAGAACAAATGAGTCATGATGACATCTACAATCCCTCAAACAGACTAGACAACTGTATTACTGGTGATTGTAAATAATAGCTTTTGTCTATTCTGATTCTCAGTTTTATAAAGAAGGTTTCCTATTTAGGCATTTTACGTACGTACAGACAGAAAGACGCACAGGCATTCTATGCATTTGTGCTAGCATTCAGTTTTAGTTGTCAACAAAGAAAATGTCTGGGGCACAATAACTACAGACAAAATGTCAGTATTACATTTTGTTCTTAGTTTATGATTTGTACCTCCAAACTTGGCCATCCAATTATACTAACAAACTAAGCAGCTCATCTATATACATTGAAACGAGTTAATTATGTGTCCCATTCAAAGTTCAAAGTTACCCAAATGTAATATTCACATACGCATATCGACAAAACACCTCATTATGAAGCAAAACATCTTAAGGTATGTTAGTGTGAGTTCGTAGTGTAAGGAAAAGTGAAATGGAAATGAAAGTCAGACTCTGCCCACATGCATGGTACTGCAAGTTCATCTCATAGAAAGGTAGCATGAGGTCAAAGTCTGCCAGTTTTACAGCCCTACCTGCTGTTTTAGTAAATACACACACACACACACACACACACACACACACACACACACACACGCAAAGTGATCAGAGCTCTGAATCTGTTTAGAGAAAGAAGTCTTGGGTTCATGCAGGCATCAGTTTAGAAAAGTAGTGTGAGCTCCAACTGAACCTCTGCCAGTTTTACATCTCCATCTCTTGTTTCAGTAGAGATACACACACACACACACACACACACACACACACACACACACACGCACACACACAAACGCACACACGCACGCACACATGCACGCACGCACTCATACACGCACACATTCTTAAACACAAAGTAATCACAGCTCTGAATCTGCTCAGTGAAAGAACTCTTGGGGTCATGCAGGCATCAGTTTACGATGATGACAGTACATAATACTTGAGCTTCATAAAAAAATCTAGGCTTATAAGTGTATTTGCTTATACTGTACTCTACCATTTGCTTTCCTTTGCACTTTCTTACAGAAGTTTCACTTCTACCATGCAGTTGGACCACACACATTATTTTATTTATTTATTTATTTATTTTGCTATGATGGAACAGGAATTAAACCTGTTTGGAAGCTGTAGAAGGCAGGAGTGATTCTCCTAGCAGTGAAGTGTATATGTCATCCATTGTGGTGCACTGTATAAATGTAGCTTTGTTGTTGCTGCAGTGTGTGTGTGTGTGTGTGTGTGTGTGTGTGTGTGTGTGTGTGTGTGTGTGTGTGTGTGTGTGTGTGTGTGTGTGTGTAATACATTTACCTACTGTGTCATATTTCTGTAGGTCTAGTTGTAGAGGATGATGATGTTCAACCATGCTTGCCTGAAGCATCTGACATAGGATTGCCCATGGCCACCAGAGCTACTTCTCAGCAGGGAGATGATTCCTTTGTTGGAAGTGACCTTTCTTTATGTCCATGTCTCAGAAGGGAGCAAAGGTTCCTTTTTGAGAGTGGTCCAGAGGGGTCTGTCCTGGGCTCCCATCATCAGGTGTGGTGGTTATAGTGGATAAGATGCAGTAACAACTGTCCTCCCCACCCTTTTTGAGGCTACTGCCCCTGTTTGTCTGAGTTTTATGTATGAATGCCCACCTGCCCTGCCCATACTACCTGACATTCACCATGCATCCTATCCATAACCTTCTCTTACTACCTGCCTCACTTACTATTCTTTTCTATACATGGAAAGGGCACCATTTCCTAATAAAAAGTTACCCTTCCTTTGTCTTCCTACCTTATGGTCACCCTTATGTCTTTCCCTCTGCTTCCCATTCTCCCCTTTTATATTTTCCATTCTGCCCCATTTCCTCTACATTTACATGATGAACTAGCTTGTCACTTAGATGAACAGCTCCACAGTGGTCTATTTAATTGTAGCTACTCTGCAAGATGCAGCTATACAGTGTTAAATTGCACACATGAACATACATTGACTCGTCAGCACTAGCCTGACTTCATTGTGATATTGGTCACATTCATCAAATTCCCAAATGTTGTGCTTCTCCAGCCATGAAGCAGCTTAATGCGTCTTTCATTAGCACTATGCTTGTGTTTATTATGCAGTCCTTTATGCAGTCGGCAAGAGCTATTCAATACCTAATACATATTTAATTAGCTATGTGTCTCATCGTATGGTGGCCCATGCCTGTGACTCTTCTCCTTTGACTTAAAATGAAAGGTATGACAACCATACCTGCATTCCAAGCTAGTTGTTGATTAAATGGGCAGGATTTGATGTGTTGTGGGAACAACTTTGAAGATATGGCCCTGGATTGTATCGGGATATTTAAATTGTGGAGGCTTAGTCATGATGCAGAATTTGGAGAAATGTTTTAAATGGATAAACCATACCAGGTATTTCTTTAACGGTCTTTCAAAAATTCTGCAATGACCTGTTAAAGCCATGTGCTTTCCCCTTAAGTAATGCACTTTAATTGCCTTGTTTTGTAGTAAAGAGGCAGTTATGAGGATCAGAAATATATTGTAAAGCATGGGTTGGGGGAGTCTTTATTTTTATGTAGTGTTAGAAGTCACCTTGCTTGCAAACTTGAAAGTCAAGGACAGACTGGCAGTTCTTTCACGTTGCCTGCAAACTGTGCACCCTTACAGCAAGCCAAGCAATGACTGTCATTTAAGCTGCCTAAAGGAATACTCCACCATAGAACTAAAAAGAATCTATTTTTCACTCTGTTTCTGTTTTATGAGCTATTTTAACACCTCAAAATCACTCTGAATGATTCTTACGGAATTTTAATATGCTTTCTGTAAAATGGATGCCAATGGGGCTTGGCATATCAATTTGGTCTTATTTTTCTTCAAGCTTCCCTCTTTCCCATAATCTATTTCAAGTCTACTTTATATAAGTCATGCTAGACATAAGGAAGTTGTTGAGCATTCCTATGCCATTGACATATAACGGGATTAGTGTCTATCATTGTCATCTTATACACTGTATGTAACAGGACTGCTTCATTTATTTCTTAAATGACTCTCATTTGCGTAGTTCTCAGGACTTGTTTTGCAGTATACTAAGGCATTATACAACTGCAACTAAAACAGTTGCTAAATTGCAGGCCTTTGTTCAAAGTATCATTTTATAGTCCAAAATGAATTGATAGCCCCTCCCCCTACTCTTTGGTAAATGTGCTGATACTTTACAAGAATTACAAAAAATATATATTTTCTGACTTTTCTCTAAATGTCACAGATATCTTTGATGCTACATTCAAATCTTCTTATAATGTAAAGTAGTAAAAACAACAAACGTTTAAAGTTTAAAGCTTAACATTTCAATATTGTGATGCCTATGTAAATTTGTCAAAGTAGGTGACAACTGCATTTGAACCATTTACTGATGTAATTGCTGTATTTTGCCATGGAATGCATGGCTACATTGGATGCAGCTGTGAATCAGTGTAAGTCCTCTTCCTCTCTGCAATAAAGACAGTGGAATACAGTTTCATACCTCTTTGTCTTGTTTACAGCAGCTTGAGCCCCTGACATCAGCAGGACTAATTATCCATATAAGATTGTCAACAGTAACTGACTACAAGTTTCTCTGTGTCTGTGGCATGTCATGCAGGTACAGACACATTTTTCTGCAAATTATGTGAGAAGTTGAGCTTCAAAAAATGCTGGTGGTCTTTCCCTTCCTTTGTGTCCAAGGCAAGGAAATGTAAGTTTTGTAAAGTACAAGCAGGTTTCAGGTACCTACTCAGCACTGGAATCATATTGTAGGCAGAAAACCAACCTAAGAGTTGAGTTAAACTGTAGGAGAAGGTGGAGTTTTCCTTAAATGATTTCATACACTGCATGCTTCCAGAGACCGAACAGCACCTGTCCTATAGTACTGAGTGCCTCCTGACATCTTGCAGACAGCCTACTGACCCTTCATTCTACCCTCTCTGTAGTCAAATGTGTGAAGGGATTTCAAAAGGATTACTAGAGTATTGGATTGTAAAGGAACTAAAAACATCTAGTAGCCACCACAGGATTAACAGTCAAATCATTAGTAGGATGAACTGAAACAGGGTTCTCAAAGAGATTAAGAGAGTTTGGGGATGTCACCACAAATGGTTCATGGGACTCACAGCAGGAATAAAGAATTCAGAAGACTTTAAAAGGATTAACAGAGTCAGGAGGTACAAGGGGCTTCAGCACAATTACATTAGGACCTCCAGAAGAATTAAATGAATCAGGGAGTTCACAGTGACATCAGAGGGATTCAGGGCCAGTCACTATCATAATAAGGACATTTGGGTGTGCACATCTGTTTTAGTGAAAGGCTGTTCTACCAGCAGGATTATCTGGCTCAGGTGACCACAGATAGCTTAAGTGAGTTGAAGAATTGTGGAAGATTAAGTGAAATGAAGCTCACTCCTTGACACTTCTATGTACTGACAATCTGCATTTATTTTTAGCGTAACCAGACATGTTTGAATATTAAATGGAGAGTAGTAGTACCTTGCATTGAGATGTTTCTCCTATGTTTCATCAAGTCTGAACTAACTGAAGCATAAACTTGATAAAAAAAATTAAAAAGCAATCAAGCGTGTGAACATTGGCTCTAGATGATAGTCAGTGTTGATATGACATTCCAAACCCATGTGGAAAAATGGAAAAGGAGGGTTGTCGATGGATAGATGGATGAATCTTTGCAGTGGGAAAGCCCCTTGCACCCTGTGTGTTGGGGGGGGGGGGCTTTGTCCATATCCATTCACTTATATATATGCTAGCCCCATGATTGCACAACTTTGAAGAAAGCAGTTTGACTCACTGCTGTACAGAAACAGAAACTATAATATCTGTGATTTCATTTTGAAAATATGATCAGGCAGTTCTGCATCATCTGAAGATAAAAAAATGATAGTTGAAACTCATCTAGTCAGCATCTAACCAAAGGTAGAGAAGCTCCTTGGGAGTCTTCATTCTGTTAGACTGTTATCCATCTCACTTACTACCTACAGAAGAATGATGCAATGATCTTGCTGTTTAAATAAATTTTAAGTACAAATATTGAAGTACGATAACTAGCTTGATGTCACAGAAGCAGGGGCATTTATCTATGCTGTGAATGACCTGAGTTTTGGAAGGGATGTGATCACTAGTAAGGTTAACCAGGGCAAGTATATGATAAAATAGCCAGTGCCTCACCTGCCTATCCAGCTGGTGGGATTCAGAGGAAACTGTTGCCTGTTCATCCCCTGGAAGATATCAGGAAGATCTCAGGTGGCCTAACTGGGGGAGTGGCATGTGAAATGATGTGATGATGACCTACCACTCCCCATCTAAGGATTCTGACCAACTCTGCATGCATGACGGCTCCCGGCATCATGTCCCGTGTCTCCCCATTGGATCTCTTATCCCTCAAGCAGTACAGATATGTTCATGGGGTAGCCTAGTATGTAGAAACTAGGGGATCCAAGGTGTGTGGGCACAACACCTGGGGGAGCAGCCAGAGGGCTACGTAGGCCAGGAATGGAAAAGCATAAAAAAATACATAAATAACTAAATAACTATCTAAATAACTAACTAAACAAATAAAAATATTGAAGCAAGAAAACCTGCTCATGAATCACTTTGATTTGTGTCCAGGCTGTTTTTTCTTTTTATGTATTAGAAGAAATTCCTTGTGATATGAGAGGTGGTTAATGGGAGACACAAATTAAGTACCATGAGTTATATTGGCAGGTTATCTTTGAAGCCTACAGGGAACCTGGATTAAATGAGAATGTTTCCCTTTTACCTGTTCTGAAGTTAAGGGCAGCAAGTTTGTAATGTGTAAATTGTGTAATATTTGCATAAGTTTAAAAAAATGTTTACAATTTTAATAAAATTATTACATATTTTAGACAGCAATATTTAGGGTAATAAGGTTTATGGTTACAGTTTTATATATGTTTTTAAATGAGAATACATGACAGTTTACTTCAGTGCTGTATTTGCATAGAGTCCAATATGCTTCTATTTGTTCTGTCTCTTTAAATGTTCCTTAAGTTGTTAATGGCTTTTGAGTGTATTAATTATTAAGTTTATTTGTAGATATAAATAGGGGAGTGATTTTATTTCCAGTGTTCATTTCTGATGAAGTGTTTTGATGAAAATGTACAAAATAATCTAGTGGCATTAAAATATCAAAAGTGCCTGCCTTTTATTCGTTTGAGATTATTTGTGGCTGTATATCTACTGGAGTTGGTTGAATCCTCGGTCTTTGGAGTATACCTGAGAAGAAGCTACAGATAAGGAGAGAGTCCAACTGGGCATTCCTAGACTTGACGAAAGCATATGACAAGGTCCCAAGAAAGCTGATCTGGGCAGTACTGCAGTGGTTTGAAGTCCCAGAAACATTGATAGAATTAGTGCAGGCTATGTACAAGGACCCAATGACTCAAGTATGAACAGTGTTTGGCCTCACAGAGAGGTTCCCAGTGGGAGTGGGTGTACACCAGGGTTCAGCACTGAACCCACATCTGTTCATACTGGTGATGGACTACATCAGCAAACAGGTTGGAGGGGACAGATCAACAAAGTTGCTGTATGCAGACAATGTGACATTACAGGCAGACTCTGAGCTAGAACTTCAGCAAAGGATAGGAGAATGGGATGGACAACAGAAAGCACATGGGATGAAACTAAGCACAGAGAAGATGGTGGCAATGGCAGCAAATTAGGTAACACAGAAGAAGCTGAGAATAGAGATAGAAGGGAAGATAGTTGAACAGGTAAACAGCTTCAAGTATCTGGGAAGGGAGGTTGAGGAGAAGGGAATCTGAATGAAGATGTCAAAGGTAGAATCAGAGGGGCTGCAGCCAACTGGCATAGAGTGTCAGGTGTAGTCTATGACAGAAGAATGCCACAGAAGCTGAAAAGTAAGGTGTACAAGACAGTGGTGCAATCAGTACTACTGTATGGTACAGAAACCCAGACAATAAAGGCAGAACAGTTGAAGAAGGTAAAGCTGATAGAAATTAAGTGCCTGAGAAGGGTGGTAGGATACACACCATAGCACAGATGAAGAAATGATAACATAAAAGCAGAAGACAAAGTAGCTCTGTTTGCAGAAAAAGATCAAAGAGAACAGATTATGGCAGTTTGGACACATGCAGAAAAGCAGAAGACAATCTGGTGAGGAAGATTTGGGACAGACAGGAAGAAGGTAAGAGGAAGCGAGGACATCCAGCAAATAGGTGGTTGGATTGTGCGAAAGAAGATCTGTGACAGTCAGGCATGAGTGCGGGAGAAGGCAGGAGTGTGCTACTCAATCGAGAGAGTTGGTGACAGTTAACACGATACCCCAATGCCATGTAGAAAAAATGGGAAAACGGGGGCTGATGATGATGATGATGATGTGTTTGGGCTGCTGACGTCATGGTTCCGGTGCCTAGATACATCTGGGGAGCCCTGCAGTACAATCTAAGTACATGTACTGAAATATTCATTGTATGTGCCATGCTACACAACATCATCCTGAAAAAAAAAACAATTTCAGCAGGATCAACAAGGGTAAGGGGCACACATCTCCCCATCAATAGCAAGGTCACCAGAGCCACATGCAGGTGAGGAGTCAGAGCAGGAACCAGCAGCTGCTGTAGATGTAGACAGATGTAGGTGTACTCAATATACCCTTGCACTGACGAAGATACAACACATAGCACACTCACTCACCACCTAAGGGGCTAAAACCTTCCTCCTACATATGTACATATAGTAACACTGATGCCAGGCAATGCTCACAACCTTTACCTACCCATGTAATGGCTGTGAATTGTTAGCATCAGACAGAGTCAGCCATGAACTAAAACTGTTGGAACTACTGGATTTACAAATTAAGTGTTGAACCTGGAATGTATTGTTTAATAATATGAATGACTGGCATATCCTTGTATATTGTTACTTGGTAGTGTAAGCAAGTAAAAGTTGAGTGATTTGAACAGAAATGACCTTAACATGTGAGAGCAGAGACTTATGTGACTTATATCTGTACATTATTAAGTAGTAGGCCTCAGGCATCAAAGAGTCACATAGTCATACCTCTCAAACGTACTGATGGTCACCACATGCCCTTAGTTTAGCACCATATGTACTGGAAAATCATTAAAGAGAGAAGTTAGAAAGTAATGAGACATTTCAGCTTCAGACTTCAAAACCCTCACAAAATCATTAATAATACTGATGCAAAAAAAAAGTTTGATGCTATCAACTATCTAACACCACTATAAGTCAAAGGTACCGTTACCAATTCAGTATCACAAATGCAGATATATTAAGCACTAAGTCAGCTGTGCACCCTGAGCATCAGACACAAAGTTTATGTATCCCTGAATCCAAAAGCTAGAAAACAGGGATAAGGCACAGTTATCACTTGCATAGGGTACTGTGTGTGTGTGTGGGGGGGGGGGACAAGAAGCCTAGGCCAACACAAAAGGTTGGTGAGTGTGTGTGAGTAAGAAAGAGAACCAGGCAGACATTCAGATAAAGTAACAAATGGCCAGTGAGACAAAATGAGTTTTAAGCTTCACGGCTGAACCATGTAACTGTTTGTGTGTGTGTGTCTGTATGGGTCCTCCAGTTGAAATTGGTGTGTGAGTGTCTGCATGAACACAACCAAGCTCTGTACTAGCTCTACGTCTTGGTAAGCTGGACAGGTGTGAGCCATGCATGGTAGAGGTGGCAGTTCATCATTGTCGTACCCAGCCATGAGAACTGATTCTGCCAAGAGTTACAATGGCATGTCCACACCCACGGTCAGATGCACTGCTGCTACCTGAATGTGACTGATATCTGCTGGATGAGCTGCCTTCACAAGGATGCCCAGGACCACAACCCCATGACCTGCCATATCTGGGTATGGACAGCTCAAGCACTGATGGAGCAATGGAAGTACTGCCACTATGAGACTCTGATTGGGCATGTCCACATTGGCTAATAGCAGATGATGTGGCTGATCTACACCCACGAGGATGCCGTCCCCCTGCCACCACACATTCCATCACAGACACCGCCCATTCCAATGTGTCATTCATCCAATCCATTGAATTGGCAACATGGTGGAAGCAGTCACGCATATCAGCCTGTGCCACATCTACAACATTAAGCATTTCTTTGGAGAATATATGGAAATGTGCCTGTGCCTCCATGACAGCCCTAAACATACATTTAGTGGCATGAGAAGAGACACCTGGATCAGGTGGAAGATGGACAGCAGGCCTCCTCCAAGCACCCCTAACAACCCTCCTACTTGGCATCTCACCCACACTTTGGCTACGGCCAGAGTCAATAGGCACTGAAGCAGCAGTAGCTGCACTTCTCTGATTGTCTCACCCTACACCTGTCCAAAATCTGAGGGCTCACTGGAATGGGTAGGCATAGGCCTACTGGCTATGTTTAATGGAATTACAGGGAATGGTTGTATGTCAACCTCAGTATCAGATTCAACCTCTGCACCCCCCCCCCGACTATGCCTCTATTTGGCCACCAACATCATCAGAGTCTGCTGATACTCTGACATCAGGTGGTAGAAATCCCACACTTCCACTGTCAGGATTACCTATGATAATAAGCAACAAACGCATGAAAAAAATAATACCTACACTACTAGTCCAATATATGCTAACAAACTAACAGTGGTGCATCTATTACAGACAGTACAGCAATACACACGACAGTCCAGACACCAACATTTTATTTTATTTGACATTTGTTGACCGGGTTTGCCCGACTGGAGGAGAAAATCTCTAAAAAATAAACATTAAAAGAGTAAACAACATAATAGGTAAATGGTGGTAACAACTGGTAAATGCAATAGTCAAATTATGGTTTTCTACTTACATAGTCACTAGAATAAAAATACAAATACAAACAGAAATCATAGTATAGTTTCATCCTAAGCATAGTCACAGTACTACTTCTTACAAATGTAGGAACATTATTAAAGCTTAGACTGAAAAAGAGTATTAACTAGGTTCAGTGCAGGGGACAAGTCTTAGAGTTTAATATAATGTCTTTTAATGTTTTTTTGAAGCAGTTAGTGTTGGGAACTGATCTTAAATGGGGGGGGGGCAGTTTATTCCAAGCAGTGGCCACAGAGTGATTATAGAGGAGTTTGCCAATGATTTTATTGGGTTTGTAGACCTGCAGGAGGTGCTGCTCTGAGCTGCGAAGTCTACGTTTAGGAGTGTAAGGAGAGATTAGGGCTGAGGGAGAGAAGAAGATGAGTGAGTTTGGTTTAAGATGGAGTGAGTCAAATGTAGTCGAGGCAATAGCAACTGATGGTGAAATTCTAGCCATTGTAGGTTTTTTAGGGATTTTTAGGTTTTTAGATTTTAGGGATATTATAGTTTTTAGGGATTTAGGGTTTTTTAGGGTTTTTTAGGTTTTTTTTAGGTAGTGTGAGATTTAGGGTTGATTAGCTGCAAATCTAGCAGTCTTATTATAGGTGAGTTCAAGTTTTGTCATTAGATTTGCTTGAAGGTTGGTGAGGATTGGGGCAGCATATAATAGTGTGGGTAGTAGATAAGCCCCATATGCGAAAGTTTAGATTAGCGAATGCACAGTGCATTTGCTGATATAAACTCGAAGTACTGTACAGAGTGCTGTGTGGGAAATTCATCCCTCTCCTCATTGTAGTGCAATCTCTGAGTTGGAATATATAGCTATCAGGGGGTATGGGGGTGCAGCCCCCCACAAGGGTAGTGCCGGGGGGCTTGCCTCCCCTTCAATAACATGATGTTAGTATAGGAGTTTCCTTTACTTGAGCTCCTATATGGACATCACGCCATCTGTTCAGCAACAATGTCATATCTCCTGAATTCATTCAG
Source organism: Protopterus annectens (assembly GCF_019279795.1). Taxonomy (NCBI): domain Eukaryota; kingdom Metazoa; phylum Chordata; order Ceratodontiformes; family Protopteridae; genus Protopterus; species Protopterus annectens. The sequence goes on along the minus strand of NC_056737.1, from coordinate 842,940,515 downwards.
CTGATTCGCCATTGTGCCGTTTTGTACATTTTGACTTTCAGTCCATTATTTTGGCTTTACAAATGGAAATTATTTTAAATTTCAACATTTTAATAGTAAATCCTGGAGTACAAATGGTCCTGGGTTCTAGTACAGGGTGTGCAACCTATTTTTATGTTGTAACTGCAGTTTATAGCAACAAACTGTAAAATAAGCAAGTGTTATTTCAACATTCTTGTGGCAACAGTTGTAAGTGTAGGGCTACTATACACATAGTTCTGGGTTCTAATATGGGACATTCCAGGCATTTTTACTGTCCTATTTCCTGTTACATTCACTCTAACTTATAACACTTTAGATAGTGCAGCAGATATGAATTATATGTATGAGTGTGTTTTCAGATGTATGACTGAGGTTTACTGTCTACTTTATTTCTATAAGTATAATTCTGCTATCTGGACTTGGATGGTCTTGGGTCTATATTAGAATCATGAAAGCTGACTTTCATGAATACAAATTCATTGACACATAAATGTCGAAGTCTGAAAACAGCAAAGTACAAAAAAAGAGAAAATGAGAACGCCGAACATATTCCCGGAAGCAACAGCACCATACAGGTAAGGTAAACCTAAGTGAACAAACCTAATGTAAAACACTTTTTCAAACATTTTTGCAGGGGGCAAGCCCCCCTGCACCCCCACACCCCCCCCTACTTAAATATACCAACTCCGAGACCGCACTACAGTGGGGAAAAGGATTTATTTCCTCATCTCCATGATCACCCTGCTGGCCAAGAAAACACGTTCGGCATTCTGAAATTCACTTTTTTTGTTCTTCGCTGTTTTAGTACATTGACATTTATGTGTCAATGAACTTGTATTCATGAAAGTCAGCTTTTGCAATACTAATATAGACGCGATGGTCTTCACAATTAACTAAAGCATATACAAAACTGTATCTATATACACAAGCGTTATCAGGTCACTTCAAACTGTCAGCTATATTTATGAATGATTCCTGACTACGTTTGAGCAGCATTTCTTCTGTGGAAAAGATGGAAAAAAATCAATGTTGTGGAAGAAAATGTTTTGTCCCTTATACTTAGGTCTGAATCCCACACTTTAAAAATCTATTTTGTCAGAGTATAAAGCAAAAAACAAATGTGTCAGGTCATGATATTTATGCCCCCAGTGCATGTCTGCAAACTTAACTCACCTAACAGTTACCTTCCAATTTTCAATACATATTTCTAAGCTACATCACCAGACACCCATCAAACTAAGGTCAAGTGTCAGATTAACCTTCCTATTTCAAATATTTGTGTCATCCCTGCTTGGTACTGTTGCTCTCCACTTAACATCAGACAAACACTGTTGGCATCCTTGCTCGGGTTTGCACAAATCCAGTAAATGCAATAACTGCAACTGTCAGGAAAGCATAATTTTCCATTGCTCTAGGTTGGGTGTTAGTCTGAAGTTAGTGGGGAAGCTGCCCATTTTAGGGCACAGAGGTGGGGTGTCCATGAGTCCAGGATATTTGCTGGACTCCTGGTAAAGCATCACAGCCAAAGGCTTCTGCAAGTGGACTATTCTGGCTCCCAGTACAAGTCTGAGGCATGGAGTAGTTTGGCTCAGGCTGTATCCAGTGCTACTGGCATCCTGCACACTGGAGAACAATGGAGGCATCCTTTTAATGACCTATACAGGTGTAAAATGGATACCCTCAACCATTTATTGACTGAATGTATGACTGCAGAGATCCCACAGCTGTGTGAGTATGACAATAAAAGAATATTTGTAATAATTAGAAAGTTAAATATAGGCAAGACTGGTATGCATGATGTTCTTCTAGAATTTTCTGTTCTCTCTCCAGCTAATGCCGACAGAAAGTTCAATAGACATGCTCATGCTGCTCGAATGGAGAGACTGAGGGAAGAAAGTGGTATGTGTGCATCACAAGAGAAGTATTACTGGAGCTTTAAAAGTTAAAGATAATTTTTTATACAGTTGTAGCAAATTGAGCATGCATATCATAACTGTAAAGGGTTCCATTCACGTAGTCGAACTTTTACAAGTTTGAACCACATATGGTCGAGACCATACATTCAAATTAGTAAAAGTTCGAGTGTTTGAATGGAAATCTCCGTAAGGGGAGGTTTCCATTCACTTCAATGTGGTGCGATCTGGGAGTTGGTATGTTTAAGTAGCGGGGGGTGTGGGGGGTGCAGGGGGCCTTGCCCCCGTGCTTACAAGTTATTGTTTTGTACGTTGCATTTTTTTTTTTTTTTGTATAGTCACAGTTCTGTAACTTTGAACTTAATGGTTCGACCATTAGATGTTCAAAGTTACGGAACTTCGACTATCTAATATAGACCCAACTGTAAAAGCAAGTATGCATGCATTAGTCTGTAGCACAAACTAACTTTAGGAATCAAATATAAAATTGTAGTCAGAGGTTTTGGTTCCAAATACCATGAGTCACAACTATACAGTACTGCATTCCTTTAATAATATTAGCATTACATTAAACTGTATACAAGTGGCATAAATGCCCTGCTGTTAAGTGTAATCTGTATAACTGGAACACACATGTGCAATATATGCACATTTTAATGATTACTTTCAGCAATCTGTAGGTATAGTGTGTATTTGTTAGGATGTATACTTCAGATAAAATAGTTGTATAGTTGTGTTAACGTATTTTATGTCACACAAAGACATACTCGGAGGCTCTGATCAAAAATCTACCAAAACAGCAGAGGCCACCAAAGCAGACACCCAAACAACCACCACCTCAGAACACAACACCTGCAACACATAGACCTCACAGTCAGAGTGTCAAACAGTCACAGCCCTTAAGGCCAAACACAATGCCAGACACACTAGTCATTGGTGACTCCATAGTCAGACACACTGACGTCCCGCTCACCAGACTGAGTAAGGAGAAGGTCACAGTAAGCTGCCTGTCGGGCGCTAGAATCCACCACATAACGCAAGCACTCAGGTCTCTCAACAGCAGGTACAAATATGACTCAGTCATTGTCCACGCTGGTGTAAACGACCTGAGACATACCTCCTTGGACTACATGAAAAGAGACATTGAGGAGCTCTCTGATTATGTAGCCCAGGCAGGTATGACCCTGACCTTGAGCAGTATCCTACCTTCACCAAGAGTGATGCCACAATACAGAGATAAGATGATCAGCTTTAACAATTGGCTTAAACACTGGTGTCATTCAAAGGGGATCCAGTGTCTGTCTGCCTGGGATGACATGCTGGACAAGCCACGCTGCTTCGCAAGGGATGCCTTGCACCTGTCACCCCTGGGATTCGGATATTGGCAAAGGCTCTTGCCACCCCCATAGTGCCTTTTTTAGGCAAGGCTCAAATTCTAAACCTACCACCCTAGAACACAAAAAAGGAAAAAAACTAAGGGTAATGCTGCTCAATGCCAGAAGTCTAAATGTCAAAATGCACGCACTCGAGGCCCTTCTCAGTATGGAGAACATCGATGTCTGTGCTGTGACAGAAACCTGGTTCAACGCTCCTGAGAGCACCCCAGCACTATCAGATTTTACCTCATATCATGCGTTCCGGCCCCAAAATCCAGACAATACCAAGAAAGGAGGGGGGTATCTATATTCATCAAGGACACCCACACCTCAAGACTGGTGGCAACGCACGATGCATCGGAGACCATCCAGGTGCAATTAACCATAGGCAAGACTGCTCTGCAAATTGTAGCATGTTACAGGCCACCCTCACAAACTCAGGAACCTCACATGGCCTTCCTGAAAACACTAGAGGGGATAAATGTATCACCAAACACCATCATACTAGGTGACTTCAATTACCCTAATATAGACTGGGAACACTACTCAAGCCCAAACACCCTAGCCCAAAAGTTCCTGGAATTCATAAACTCAAATGCCATGGAACAACTAGTCACCATCCCCACAAGAGGAGATAACATACTTGATCTCATCATCACGAACATGGGAGCACAATGTTCAACACCGGAGGTGTACCCCTCACTGGTGAGATCAGACCACAAACTAATCTCGCTGGAGGTCCTCATCCCACCCCCACCTGAAAAAAAAAAACCACAGTAAAGAACTTCTCAAAAACCGACTTCACACTTCTAAAGACTAGTGTGGTCTCCTTTAAGGCCCCGAGCGTGCGGAAAACAGTACTCAAGCCGCTGAATCACTTACAAATGCCTTCTACCAGCACCTGCAGGACTGCATGGATAAGGCAATCCCAAGCAAAACAAAGACTCTTTGTACCAAAGGCAAGCGTCCAGTCTGGTGGACCCCAGCCATAAACAAACTCTACAACAAAAGGAGGAAGCTACTACAAGATAGAGCAAAATCCTTAAAAGGTAAGACACCCTTGATCACTATAAGTAAAAAACTAAGAGCTCTCATAAAATCATCCAAAGCAAATTTCGAGAGAAAAATAGCTAAAGACTCAAAAGACAATCATAAGGCCTTCTTTAGCTATGTTAGAAACCTGGGAGGAAACTCCCAGATATGCTCAGAGCTAGTTCAAAATGATGTGAAGATTACTGATCCTACAGACATTGCCAACATACTGGCTGACAGGTTCAGTGCAAACTTCTCCCCCTCCCGCCCAAAAGGAGAGATATCTATATCAAACGATTGCAGCCCCCCAAACATCTCCAGCGCCCAAGTGAGAACTGCTCTCTCCAAAGCAAAAAACACAGCATCCATGGGACCTGATGGTGTCCCCGGCTGTGTGCTCCATGAACTCAATGAGGAATTAAACCCACAGCTAGGACAGCTGTTTAATCAAAGTCTTACCTCTGGATACGCACCAGGAGTGGCGCACTGCAACTGTGGTACCACTTCACAAAGGCGGTGCCTCCACCGACCCTGGAAATTACCGCCCATTAGCTTGACAAGCCTTATCTGCAAAGCCATGGAGAGGATCATAATGGACCTCATAAATAAAGACATAGGGAATTTGCAGACTTTGGATCCAACCCAGTTTGGCTTTGTCAAAGGCAGATCATGCCTTTTAAACTTGGTTGACTTTTGAAACAGTCACCAAAGCCATTGATGAGGGAAAGGCAGTCCATACAGCCTACCTCGATCTGGCTAAGGCCTTCGATACAATACCCCACTCGGGTATCATTGAAAAACTCATCAGCTTAAATGTCAACCCATACATCACAAGATGGGTTGCAAACTGGCTGAGTGACAGAACCCACAGGGTCAGAGTTGCTGGCGCCATGTCAGACTCAAAGCCTGTCACAAGTGGTGTCCCACAGGGCTCAGTCCTGGGCCCACTCTTGTTTGGCATCTACTTTTCCAAGTACAAGCAAACACAGGAGGGTTATGGCTGACAAAGTTTGCAGATGACTGCAAACTGGGCCATAGTAGAAAACACATCTGACACAGATATCCTTCAGAAGGGTCTCACAGAAATGGATAACTGGTGCCAGAGCCACGGCCTAAAGTTAAATGCCAAAAAATGCATAGTCATACCCTTCGGGAAAAACAAGGTTACCCCTAGCTACCAAATAGGTGGCAATCCACTGAGCACAGAAGAAGTTATCAGGGACCTGGGGACCCAGGTTGATAGTAGTCTGTCATTCGACACCCATGTAGCTAAAGTAGTTAGGAAGACCTTCTACATTGCCCACCTTATCATAAAGGGATTCTCATCTAGATCAAGGGAGGTCATAGTCTCCCTTTACTCATCACTCATCAGACCAATGATTGAGTACAATGCCCCATTTGGAATGTATCTGACCCGACACTTGCAGCAGCTGGAGAGGCCACAAAAGTTCCTCACCAAAAAGATAAAGGGTCTCAAAAATCTGTCCTATGCTGCCCGACTGAAAGAACTCCAGCTCTATTCAGTCGCTTACCGCTTGCTCAGAGGTGACCTTTGCCTAACATACAAGGCCATGTCAAACCCAGATTTGATGAATATGCTTCACCTCAAAAAATCTAGATCCATCAGAGCCACAAGGGCGGGAGACTTAAACCTTGACACGGCTATTAATAGGATGTGCTGGAGGGATAGATTCATCACCCAAAGACTCCCTATGCTGTGGAACAAAATCCCGGTACATGTGAGGCAGAGCACCTCGCTGGCCTTGTTCAAGAGAAATCTTGACCAATGGATGGGAGATCGCAGATATACCCCGGGGATTACCTCAGTGTCACTGCTCGACAGAGGCACAACAAAATAATGGGTATAGTTCCCCATACTAAAGGGGTGGCGTAAGCCACAAAACGATGGGCTAGGCTTGTAAATGCCCTCGGACAGATAGCCTAGTATGAACCTATGAACCTATGAACCTATATGATGGTACTAATTTATCTCCTCATCTCTCTTTTTTATTTTCTGTTATGTGTTGTCAAAATGTCCCCATGTCATCCATGTGTACCAGATCACTAAATGCTACACAGCACAGTGAGGTAGGCCAGACGCAGTGGATCAGCCTGCCCCTATTCCACTGGTTGTAGCACTGATGCCCAGCATGTCTGGGAGCTAAACAGGCAGCACTGCCTCTGCTGCCCCTGCACTACCTGCACCCTCAGATAGTACTGCCCTGAAAGCTGGTGCACTGGTACCTTCTGGGAACAGTGGCAGAGGTGGGGATTTCATCACCTGCCAGGAGATACCAGGGTTGGTGAGTAGGGCTGTGCACTACAGCACAGGTGTACACCTACCCCGGATGGAGAGTCTACTCTCCCTCATGGTACATAGTAGGAGAACCCTCCAGTGGAGTAAGGAGACAGTGATGACAGTCCACTGGGTAAAGATTTGATTCTCACTGTCTCCATGTTTGATGGGTATGAGCGTATGTTGTCCCTTCCATAAACCCAGTCATGGTTTCCCCCAACCTTTTGTGTCCCTCACCATCCCTGTGTCTTGCCTGGTTTGTCTTGTTTGTTTGCATTTGCTTCCTCACCTACCCAACTTACCTGACCCAGAAATACCTACGTATCTTACCTAGCATTCCTCTCTTACTGAATTTTAAAAAATGGGCACCTGTCGCACAAACAAAAATATCATCCCATGCATATTTCTCCATTTCACACGTGTCTTCTTGACACACTTGATTCAGTCCAATTGGTTATACAACATGATTACATTGTTATCACTCCTCTCTGTGGGGGTGACAGTCCAAATTTAGCTAATATTCTACACATATGATCATTTTTTACTGCTGAAGAAATGGATAGCTATGGTTCTTTCCTACCACCTTCCTGTACTTTCCTGTATTGCTTTTTCTTTGTTCTTCCCCCTGCTTGCTCCCCATTTCACCACTTTCCCATCTACTCCATTTCAACACCGATAATCTGGTAAAAAAAATAGAATCACACACAAGATAAGTGCCTGAATAAGCAATGGAGCCCTTCACTTTTGGGCCTCTATGTGTGCACAGAGTTTGGCATTGCACACCAATGCCAAGCGATGGTGAACAGCTTTACAATGCTGCAGTTAACTCTGCTCAATGACACTTAACCTCAATGCGCTACATCAACACAAACGATAACATATGCTGAATGCACTATACAGAATAAAATGTCATTGCATTATCACTGCTTATTTAAAAGTATTATATACACCTGGATTTGAACCCAGTATCATCTGGGCTCAAAAAGAAATGTGTCAATACATTTACACCTGCTGCCACAGAGTCCTCTAAGCAACAGGTTTGTTTCACAGACTCGCTACTAATTCTCAGACATTTAGCAATGCAGCTCACATTTGCGCACTGCTTAACTATGTCCAAACAGGGAAAGTAATGGAAATGTGCATTTCTCATGCACAAACACTTTGCCAACCATTGCAAAAACCTGCTGCTCCCAGCCTGCCTATGCAAAGTCACTATTAGTGTGTATTACTGCTATTTACTCTTTATGCCATGAAACTACATGCGGAAACATAACAAACTATAAGCCCTATCTAACAGTTTGTCACATATTTACAATGCAGTCATGTGTTGCCTCCCCCATGCACTGCAACCCTGGTGTCTCAGTACTTTTTCACACATACAGTATATATCAATTACACTACATAAATTAATATCAAATGTCATGTGATATGCAATGCACGTCAATCTGATAACATGCAAAACAAGAACTATCTTCACAGTAGAACATGCCTACCCATCCATCAACTGACCCTAGGAACTACTGTCCCATAAGCCTAACCAGCCTTATCTGCAAGGCTATGAAAAGACTCATCATGGACCTTCTCCACAGGGATATATGTGACCTTCAACACTCTTGAACCAGCCTATTTTGGTTTGGCAAGGATAGATCTTGCTTATTAGCAAATTAGTGGGCTTCTTTGATAATGTCCCCAAAGCCCTGAATGAAGGAAAACAGGACATACTGAGTATGTTGAATTAGCCAAGACCTTTGACACAATCACCCATTCATGTATCATAGAATAAAGCTCCCATCAGGGGATTAACCTATACATTACAAGATGGGTATCCAACTGGCTCACCAACAGAATGCACACTGTCAAAGTTGGGGAGTCCACCTCCACCAGTAAACCAGTTTCCAGTGAAGTACTACAAAGATTTGTGCTGGGCCCTCTATTGTTTGGAAACTATTTCTCTGATGTCCAAGTGAAGGAAGATGGCCTGTGGCTTACCAAGTTTGCAGATGACTGTCAACTGGGCACAGTTATACAGAGTCCCCAATGATGTTAACATATTACAGAAAGGGCTGGTGCAGACAAATGATTGCTGCCAAACTCACAGACAGAAACTCAGTGCAAAAAAAATGACTCATTGTCCCCTTTGGCAAAGAAGTACCCCTGCTAATTATGATATACATAGCACTCATCTAAGCTCAAACTCAGTGGTGTGGGATTTGGGAACATAGGTTGACAGCAATCTAAACTTTGATCGCTATGTGTCCATACTTGTAAGACACGCATTCTACATTGTGCACCTTAAAAATAAGGGAATTGTATCCAAGACCAGGGAGGTCATAACTTCACTGTACTTGACCCTTATCAGACTACCAGGTAAGTACAATGTTTCCTTCTGTATGCAACTCACCAGACACCTGCAGCAACTGGAGGGCCCACAGTGATTTCTGTCCAGGAGAATGCAGGGTCTTTAAAACATGACATACATGGAAAGACTGAGCCATATCACTGTTCTCAGTATCATACAGGCTGCTGAGGAGACCCATGCCCGGCCTACAGAGCAGTCATAGACCTTGCCCTACTGGAAATGTTGGACATCTGCAAATCAAATGGGACAAGAATAACTTGCTCCAGGGATCTCAACCTAGCCTGTGACATAAACAGAACATGCAGGAGAGACAGATATATCTCCCAGCAATGGCCACTCCTCTGCAATAGGCTTCCACTGCATGCAAAGCAGTGCCCATCAAGACCCTATTCAAGTGTAATCTTGACAACTGGATGGGTGATCATAAATTCACTCCAGGGGTGACACCTATCTCCCTCATGGACAGGGAAGTCAATGCTGATCACAAAATGTCTCTGCTAACAATGACCATCTAACTATGCTCAATAAGGGTACTTGGGATTTTACATGGCTAGTCTTGCAAAGGCCGTAAGGCCATTAGTCTAGTAAACTCATATGAACATGTGAAGCTATGAACCTATGCAGGCCTCCCAATATCTTCTCTCCTACATCAAGTGCTGATGTCATCCACTGTAAATTATCCTGCAACCCTGTAAAGGTCAGACTTCTGCTGTGGTGCATGTGTGAAGTACTGAGCTCTGTAGTCTGTGCACTTATATAGGTAGGGTGTTCTGTTCTTGTAAAGGTCAGACTTCTGCTGTGGTGCATGTGTGAAGTACTGAGCTCTGTAGTCTGTGCACTTATATAGGTAGGGTGTTCTGTTCTCACTGCAGTCAACTGGTGTGTGTGTGTGTGTGTGTGTGTGTGTGTGTGTGTGTGTGTGTGTGTGTGTGTGTGTGTGTGTGTGTGCACTTGCTTGACATTACAGAGAGCCTTTTACACCAGCATGTGGGACACTGTTATTATCATATTCTTCTCACCAGACTCTGCTGATGTCATCAGCTAGAAAGTGTTGTCTGAGTCACTTAAGTCATACTTGAGCTGTGGTGCTTGCTTTTAATACAGAGTTCTGCAGTCTGCCTACTTAGGTAGGGATTCAATTCTTACTGCAGTTAACTGGGGTGTGTGTGTTTGTGCTTTTGCTTGACATTACAGAGAGCCATTTACAGCAGTGTGTGTGGGACATTGTTATTACCATATTCTCCTCACCAGACACTACTGATGTCATCAGCTATATCTGACTTATGGATGTGCACTATTCCCACCAAGGTAGGGTCAGAGACTGGCCTGGAGGCCAGGCAGAAGTCACCTCATCCTATACGATCCAGATTACAGTGACATGGCTTTCAGTCTATCCACATAAATCATGGCATGGTTTGTAAGCCCTGTGTTTTCTTGTTGAGAAACCCCTGTGGTCTCTCCACCTGCTGCAAATGTCTGATGAGGTACATGCAAAAGACAGCATTATACTCTATTAGTGTTCTGATGAGGTTTGAGTACAGAGAATGTAATCCTCAGATCTGAATACAATGGCATGATTTATGATGTGCACAACACAGGCTTTCAGTACCAGTATGGACACTTGGTGGTTGAAGTTCAGATTGCTATCTATATGTGTGCCCAGTGCTTGCATCACTTGGTTTCACATAGAGGGACTGTTGTCAATGGTGTAATTTTCAGGAAATTCCACTTTGTAGAAGGACAAAAATAAAGACACATTTCTGCATTCATTTGTCACTAATCATTTGTCTGTGTTAGCTCCTCCTGTAGTATTTTATCCTGATAGTTGGACTCAGTCATTGCACCCAGTATGCAAGAATCAACAAATGTGGTAAGCCAAAGTATGAACTGTCAAGAAATAGATTCCAAAGGGCCAAGCACAGATCCCTGGTGTACACCAATGGTGACAGCTCAAATTTTACAGGTTGATTCACCAGCTTTCACAGTTTGTGTTCTGTCAGTGTGCCAGCTGGTTACCCATTTAGTGACGTAAGGGTTAATCCCAGCTGGGTGAGTTTCTCAATGATACCTGCTTGGGGGATTGTGTCCAAACCCTCGGCCAGATCAGGATAGCCAGTATGCACCATCTTACTTTCATCCAGGTCTATCACACAGAATCAATGGGCTGTTACAACATCACAGATCACCTGTCATGTGACTCAGCACATACATCTTCCTGACACAGTTGAATACACACTTTAACACACCCTCCATACAGACTATATTCCTGTGTACATCAATATGCATCCATGTGAGTTGGGTGGGACAGCATCTGATGCATGCATGTATAGATGCATCCTGATTCTCCTCCTCTGTGAGGTAGACCAACATGTCATCATGGACCTTTTACTAAATGCACACTAGTAATATCCCAGCGGTGTGCAACAAACCTGTGTGAGTTGTTAATGGTACATCATGTCTGTTACATCAGTTAGATGTCCTCAAAGAGGTCATTGTGGGCATGCATGATAACACTATCATCTTTTTTCAACCTGACAAGCCCAAGGCATTTGACACAAATCTACACTGAGATATTCACTCAGCACTGTCAGATATGGCCAAATACACCTAGATCACCAAGTGGGGAGACCAATGTATCACATACCTGGAATTGAAATATGTTGAATTGTGTGAAGTGAACTATATCTCAGGTCCAGTGATCAGGTCCGTACATCAGGGCTGTCTGCTAGACCCTTCCCTGTCCATTATTTTTAAGTCACAGACATCACAAATGACATATACATCCTGTGTCCAAACAGCTATCCAAAGGACTACAGATTGTGGGCAATCATTGACTCCAACTGTGATACTAGTATAATACAGGCAGTATCAACACACATCAAAGATTGCTGCCACAGCCATGACAACACCTGCAATGATACAAAAAGATGGGGGGGATTTGTCACGTCAGGAAAACAAACACACAACCCAAGTATAATGTAGACATCATACCCTATAATCAGACCAGTAGGTATGTGACCTGTGTTCTGTGATAAATGGTATGACATCTACCAGCATGTGGCCACAGTGCTGACTACCCCCTTGTATGTAACACAACTACTGAGTATATGAAGGACATCCACATCACAGGTAATACATCCAAAGTTCACAGCCTTCATCACACCAATAACTGAGTACAATGCACCCTTCTTCATGTAGCTCACTACACATCTTCCAGTCATGTGTAACTGAAGTGTACCCCCTTTGCCACAGTGAACTGTCACACATCCTACTGGCCATACCTAGGTATTCTTTTTATGGCATAAACATTACTGTCTGATGGTGCAGAAACCCCATCAAGTTGTCACACCAGATGCATGTGTGATACCTGTTCTGATAATGCACACAGTAGATATATAACTGTTTGACAACATTAATGGCATGGGTAACATTTGTAACAGTGTGGATTGTGACATATATATATATATATATATATATATATATATATATATATATATATATATATATATATATGTCATGCACACTATTTAGCTAGCCTGTATTGATCATAGTGCCACATACAGGTATAGCACTGTCCCTCCTAACACCTCCAGCAGATGTTACAGCGTCAGGACAGTATGCATGATTACCCTCATAGAGTGCAGACATGTCATAATAGTTATACAAGTGTGTTTGTGCAGAATCCTGTCTGATCACTCTAAATCACATTTGTTATGTCAATGACATGGGATTACTGGTGGTATTTTTCTGATATTGTGCATGATTGTGCACGCTTCATTTAATGTTGTCCATGAGCCTTTACCCATGTCCCAGTTGCTGGAGACCTCTGCTGAGATTACACTCACTCTCAGGCAAATCAGTTTGCACAGATTCACAAATTGCACCCCACCCTAATTGTATATAATATCCCTGATACATGTCCTCTGCATTGCTCATGTAAGGTGCTTATCTGACACAGACATCTTCCCCATTGTTATGTCACCATGTGTAACGGTCACATAATACAAATTTTCACTGTGCAGTCCCTACTGTATCATACTGATTTGTTATTGGTGCTGCTGTTACAGCTGTCTTCCATTGACGTGCCTTCATCTGCTGTACATTAGGTTGTTTCACCTGTCCTTGTTCCCTGTGTTCATTCCTACAATTCATCTGTGTGTCCATATTCAATACACACACACTTACCCTGAGTGTTTATTTTACATGGCAGTCCATGTACCCTTACAGATCATTTCCACAACATCGGTACAGAATGCTAGGAATAGGATTTCACAATACATTGCACTGTTCACACTGTCCTGTACTGTGTTTGGACCAGATACATAATTCATACCTCTCAACTATCCAGATTTTCACAGTATGTCCAGAATTTTGCCTTATATCTTTTGTTCCATTCTGTACAAAATCTGTGGGTTTCTGCCATATGACTGGGATGATCTGAGGACTGATGTCACTAAATAATTGCATACATTTGAGTTTCAGACTTCAAATCCTTCAGGAAATGTATCAACACAAAACTAGTTATTCTAGCACACTTCTAAGTTTAAACGTGCAAATATGTAGAATCAGGCACTACTTGGGCATTGTTGACAAACTCAAGAGTTAGGTATAAACCCGTATGTCACCCAGTGGTTAGCCAACTGCCTCACAGACAGGACCCAGGAAGTTAGAACTGGGGAGTCCACCTCTACAAGGAGGTCAGTCACAAGTACAGGCCCTCAGGGATCAGTCCTTGGACCACTCCTTTTTGGCATTTACTTCTCAGAAGTCACGGCCAATGTCAGTGGTCTCTGGCTGACTAAATTTGCAGATGATTGCAAATTAGGAGCTGTCATTAAATCTCACACTGACACAAATGTTCTTCAGGAGGGTCTGACACAGACAAACAACTGGTGTCAGAGTCATGGACAAAATTAAATGCCAAGAAATGCATAATAGTATCTTTTGGGAAGTCATCCATCCATGGTAACTATCATATTGACAACACACCCCTTACAGTTGACTCAATAGTCAGGCACCAAGAGACACACATAGATAGTAATCTAGCATTTGATCATCACTTGTCTACAGTGGTGAGGAAATCATTCTATGGTGTGCAACTTATAAACAAAGGTATGGTATCTAAGTCCAAGGAAATCATTGTTCCACTGTATTCAGCATTCATCATTGAGTACAATCCCCCCTTTGATATGTACCTATCCAGGCATATTCAACAACTGGAATGTCCACAGAGGGTCCTCATTAAAAGAATACCGGGCATAAGTAATATGCCCTATGCAGACCGCCTCAAGGTTCTATCCCTGTATTCTGCCTCCTACAGGCTTTTGAGGGGAGATCTATGCCTGGCATACAGGGAATTGTCAGACCTCACTCTGATGGACCTCCTGCATATCCATAAAACAAACAGTACCAGAATTACCCATTCTAAAGACGTAAACATTGTCTGTGATATAAATAGGACCTGCTGGAGAGATAGGTATGTATCACAGTGACTACCCTGTCTATGGAACAGGCTCCCCATCCATGTGAAGCAGAGTTCCTCCCTAATACAATTCAAGTGCAACTTGGACAACTGGATAGGAAACCGGAAATTCATCCCTGGTTTGGCACCTATGTCTCTGATGCAAACAGGTAACCTGTAAATGGTTCATCTCACAGGCCCATGCTTACACTTATCAAGGGTATCAGAACTCGTCAGAGATTTGGGATGCATGGCTAGGCTTAAAAAGGCCCTTGTGGTTGTTAGCCTAGTAAACACCTATGAACCTATAAATCTGTCCCTATTTCTGGGTCATTGTCCCCCCACTATGTTGGGGTTTGTCCAGATTTCTTGAACTAAGAGATTGAGAGCTAAGGAAAGTTATATGTTTAGCCCTGGCGATCACTGTGGCATTCTGTGCAAATATGCTAACTGACTGTGCTGTGATGTAAACAGGATTGCTATCCATATTGCTTTACACAGTTTCCTGTCTGGAAACACAGTTGACAGTCATGAAACCATACTTATTTATGTTTAAATGCAGTGTGTGACATGAATATGTAATTAGCACTGCTGCTTGCCATGCATCACTGCCCTTACATGTAAACTCATGGAGTTTATTGTATCCCAGGGTATGTCTTTACTGATTCCTCATAGGTTTGTCCCTACTTACTGTTGTCAACTGACTTTAAAGAATCACTGATTATATAAAGACACTAATAGAAATTTCTTGTCATTTGAAATCACACAGGTCATAAGTCTAAAAATCAGTCGTGGTTATAATTTATATTAGTACAATAAACATAATGTAAACAAAATAAATGATGGTGTCATGTAATATTAGATGTCAGTGAGTTCTGAAACAAATGTAAAACATTATACTATTTATCTCCATAAATGGTTGCATCCCATCTGTCAGACATAAAACTACTGAACTAACAGACTGTATAGAGCTAATCATGCTCAAAATAAGTTTTTAACTCGACATTTTGGTGCGCTATAAATAATTTGCCTGTCTTCCATGGTTAAAGAAGACACAATACTTTAAACATGTTCAAATTGCTGATGCTCAGCTATATTGTGTCACTGCATAAAGCAGTTATTATTATTTTTTATTAGCATTACTGTACTTATGCAGAACTGAGAAGTCAGGCTGTATTGGTAGGTTATTCTTAATGGAAAATCTTTATAAAGAAGTTTCCACTCACCTGCCATACTTTAAAGTTTGAAAACAATCATCTGTTAAAAAACTTATAAAAGTCACAGTGAGGTCATTTTGGAAACCGTGATCTATGACAACATTTCTGTTTACTTGCTCATATTGTAAACAGCGGGTCTATATCGTAATGTCGAAAGTTGACAAGGTCGAAGCACTAAACTTCAAACTTGAAAGTTCGAAGTCTAATAATGTCAAAACATAGAACGGAGATCACCATAGAGTGAGGGAAGGGAAGATTTCCCTTTACTGCACTGTACTGCGATCTCGGAGTTGGTATATTTAAGTAGTGTGGGGGGGTGTTGAGTGTTTTTTTTGACATTCGACGTTGTCAGATTTTGAACTTTCACATTCGAAGTTTAGTGCTTCGAATTTGTCAGCCTTCAACAATCTGATATAGACCCGTAAACAGCACTGAATAAAAATGCTAGTCACTGCTGCTCACTGTCCATGAACGCTGAAATGCCACTTTCTTTTCAGAGAGTGATTATCTAAATGTTACCTTAGTGTTTTACTTAAGCTACTCCGGTCGCTTCCTGGATGATATAGTCATTTTTTGGACGGGCGGTATGGATAAATTTAATGAGTTTTTCGAGTATATAAATCAAACTACCGAATTTTTGAAATTTACCTATACCACATCTACGGATTCCCTACAGTATTTGGATGTTGAAGTTTATAAAATTAATAATAAATTGGAAACTAAAATTTATAGGAAAAAGACGTTTTGTAATTCCTTTTTACATTTTACTAGCGCACACCCCTCACATTGTAAAAAGAACATAGTAAAGGGACAATTTGTGAGGGGTTGTTGTATGACTAGTTTAAATGAAGATTTCCACATTGAATGTGTTATTTTAGAAAGAATGTTTTACGAAAGGGGATATCCTAGAAATTTTGTGGAGAATATTAGAAAAGAGGTGGAAATGGGTAGAACAACAAAATTTAAACCTATAAAAGGAATTGGTATAGACAGGACAGGAATGACTATAAATAATAATACAAATGGAAGTGACGGTGTATATGAACAGGCCTTAATATTGGAATTCAATGTTTCCAACTCTAGGATAAGGGATTTATTTATGAGAGAGTGGAGCAATTTTTCAATTTATTCAGATATTGGCAATATTAGCAAAATTACTCCAAAAGTAGTATATAGAAATTCATTGAACATGAAGAAAATTTTGGAATCTAACAATACAGGGAGTAATGATAGTCTTTATGGTACTATCAGTGGGCGTAGGAATAATGGAACTTACAAATGTGGTCATTGTAAGCAATGTGAATTTGTAGTAAACAAGAGTGAGGTATACCTTAGTAGTAGGGGAATGGCTATTAAAAGCAAAGGACATTATAATTGTGATACACAAGGCGTGGTATATATTGCTTTATGTGGAAAGTGCAGTTCTTTTTACATAGGAAAGACAGAGAGAGTCCTGAGGAGGAGAATCTATGAACATATATATAAAATTTCAAGACAAAAGGAAACAAATGCTCTATATAAACACACTAGGGAATGTATAGGCTCAAAGTTTGCATTCCTTATAATAGAACAAGTGAAAAGAGAAACAAGGGGTGGATTATGGGAAGAATGGCTCGAATATAAGGAGTTATGGTGGCAAATTAAGTTGGAAGCCACACAAAACCCCAGGTTTGAATGAGCACATTTCATTAACCCCCATATTAAAATTAAAAGCTGGAAAAGTTTAAATTTTAAATTGAACAGTAGGTAGCGATATTTTTACATCTCTAATGCACATTATAAATACGAATGGGTATAAAACAAAAATAATAATAAATGATTAACTCTCCGTTTCATTCATGTATTTATATATTTTTAAACACATTGGGGGAGATAGTGGCAATGAATTTTATTAATGTTTGTATGTGGAAGGATTTTAACAATATGTATATGGTAAATGAATTTGTTAGTTTTTTTAAAATAATTTATTTTTGATGTGTGTATTTAATATTAATGAGCTGTGGTAAGCCTGATTCG
Source organism: Protopterus annectens (assembly GCF_019279795.1). Lineage (NCBI taxonomy): Eukaryota > Metazoa > Chordata > Ceratodontiformes > Protopteridae > Protopterus > Protopterus annectens. The sequence goes on along the minus strand of NC_056737.1, from coordinate 842,922,824 downwards.
TTGATACAAGATGCACTTTACTGATATAGGTGGAATTATTTTTTTAAAAATATATGTAAATGTCTTTAATTAAATTAACATGTTGTATCTGATGAAGTCCAATTGTAGTAGTGGACGAAAACGCAGAGTAAACTAAGAGCGTTAATGTATGTGGAGTTTGTGTACGTCGCTGTGAATCATTAAACATTATTTGTGTAATCCATCAGCTGGTGCACTTCGTTTCACCTTCCTTGCTTTGGTTCGTGGTTACTGGTCGTTTTGAGCGTTCTGGTGCTTTTTGCAGTTAAGCTACTCCGGGTAAAGACAAATGTCAGTAGCAAATAGTAAATTTTGTTACAAATGACTTCAGCTTAATAAAATCAGAGTATACCCAGTAACTCTACTCACTCCAAATTTGTCAAAACTCCTGTACTATTTTTGCATGCCAGTTATTAAATAGGTAGTGTGCTTATCTTCGCCAGCAGCAGTCTGGGTTTGACTCTTGGTCTGGACTCATTAACAAGTAGTTAGTGTGTTTATATTCACCACTAGTAACCATGTTTTCACAGGGTCTATATCAGAACATCAAAAACTATAAACAGCGAGCGACTAAAGGTCGAAAATGACGGACTTTGAACTCGCACACCCCTACTAAATATATATACCAACTCGAAATCACACTACAGTGAGGAAAGTGCAAATATTCTGATCTTCACTGTACTGTGATCTCATAAAAAGATAGCATTTAGTCAACTGAAAATCCACAAAAAGCAAAAAACGCTGATTACAACGAACTCCACCAGAGAGAACAAAAGGTGAATACGTTAAAAACTCTCTTTATTGCACATACTCCATAAGATTAAGCACTTTCATCCACTAATAACATCGACTTCATCAGAATACTCAGCTCTAGACATTACACATTTAAATATTCTACATTTTGGCACCAAAGTCACTATACAAAACAACTAAATTTCATTTAAAGTGACCTTGACCTCAAAAGTACATGACTATACCATGTTTGCATAAACAAACCCCAATAATGTATTGTGACTGTCTTAAGCATAAATATACGTTCTGTATATATTATATAAACAATATGAATATAAATGTAACTCATCATAAAAAAGTAAATATATTTTACAAAACACATTTAGTTGACCTCTTCTCTTGCATTCCCAAACAGCAGGGGTTAGAGAGGTTTTGTAATAGTATTCGAAAATATGGAAATTTGGAGTGGGATTATGTCAACCTTATTCTGGAGTGTATGTCGATTGTGCTGGATCACAACTATATTTATTTTGAGGGTGAATATCTTCGGCATACCAGGGGGGTAGCCATGGGAGCTGCTTGTGCCCCTATGTATGCCAACTTGGTCATGCTTTATTAGGAGGTTACCCATATTTTTAGTTGTGGGTTTTCCAAGCACATTCGACATTACTCCAGATTTTTGGATGACATATTTATCCTGTGGGATGGTACCCAGGAAGATTTGAATTAATTTATGGAGTATATAAATGGTACCAGTACATTTTTGAAATTCACCCATACATCCAGTGTAGATGGAATATCATACTTAGATACTTACATATCCAATGGAACTAGTGGCTTCAAGTCACGCATATATAGGAAGGAGACATTTTCCAATAGCTATTTAGAATTTTCTAGCAATCATCCACGAAAATTAATGAGAAATATTTTTAAAGGACAGCCTGAATGACATCTACATATATGGATTTGGTTGATGAAATAGAATTCATAACCTACTTATTTAGGGAAAGAGGATATCCAAAATATATGTTAGAAGATGTTAGGAAATATGTTATGAAGGAATGGGGTAACAAATTTCCACTGCCTTTGGGTGTTGAATGTGGTGAGAAATGATCTGAGGTTTTTAATGACACTGGGACCAATTATCAGAGAGCATGTATATTAGAATATACATCTTATGTGAATCAAGTCAAAAAAATATAACTCAAAATTGCAACATCCTGACGTCAGATAAAATTAAAAATATTGTGGGAGTGAAACCTATGTTTGTTTATAAGATGGGTTGCAACATTAAGCAAAGTTTAAAACAGAGCAGTTTAGGTAGGGGTTTTGATGTAATGAACAAACATACAACCAAATGTGGTAGTTGTCACCAATGCCATGCTATACTGGAAGATGATGGAGTTACCCTGAAGAATGTGAACAAAACCAGGATAACTTTTAAGCAAAGAAATTGTAACTCAAAGATGGTTATCTATATAGCTAAGTGCACAGCATGTCCATGATATTACATAGGAAAAACAAAAAGATGTCTTAAAAGATGAATTTATGATCATATGTATTGTATTAGGAGAAAGGACTGTAATAATGCCCTTTTTAGACATATAGATAAATGTGGGGATGGCCATACTTTTAAGTTTGCCATATTAGATCAAGTTAGAACTGACCCTCGAGGAGGTAACTTCAAAGCCATTTTGGGTTACAGAGAAGTAAAGTGGCAATTACTGACTGATGCTTCCACTTTACCAGGTCTAAATGACCACATATCTATAAAACCCATACTATTGCTACCGAATTAAATGCATAATATATGTAAATGTATTTTAAATAAGTTATTTTAAACATGTTTTAAATTACATACAAAAAATATATATTTTTTATTTTGTACATAATGTATTTTATAAAATATATTTACTTTTCTAAGATGATTTACATTTATATTCATATTGTTTATATACTATATACAGAACGTATATTTATACTTAAGACAGTCACAATGCATTATTAGGGTTTGTTTGTGCAAACATGGTATAGTCATAAACGTTTGAGGTCATGGTCACTTTAAATTATATTTAGTTGTTTTGTATAGTGACTTTGGTGCCAAAATGTAGAATATTTAAATGTGTAACGTCTAGTGCTGAGTATTCTGATGAAGTCCACGTTATTACTGGATGAAAGTGCTTAATCTGATGGAGTATGTGCAATAAAGAGAGTTTTTAACGTATTTGCCTTTTCTTCTCTCTGGTGGAGTTTGTGGCATTCAGCATTTTTTGCGGATTCTCAGTTGACTAAAAGCTATTTTTTTGGATTATTTGGTGGTAGTCATAGACTCCCTGGGTGAACTGTCTTCAACTAATTCTCCAGCTGGGAGGGAAGATGTTCAAAGACTTCAGTCGGAAGTCTTAACTCTGAGGGGTGAAGTTACCCGGTTGATTGAATTGCTCACACAAGCCAATGTGAATGTTAGCAACAAGCCGTTAATGCAAGGAATGGGCATTACGCTAACCAGAAGTCAGTGTACTCCTGACATACCTAACGGTCAGGTCACAGGCATCAGTGGAGGCTCCGTGTTAGATATTTCAGTTTCGCAGGCGAATTTGGAGGTTGTGAATTGCAGTAAGATGACCAACAAGGATCTCACATTTGACTTTTCATTTTACAATTGGGAGGAAGAATATCATTGCACTGGTTCTAAACTGAAGTGAGTAATGCCTACAAGGACTTATTCAAATGTGGCAGCTAATGTTACAACAGCTGCAACAGCAGCCAAAGGTACTGTGAGACAGAACTTTAGTCCTAGAGCCAGCGTAAATTCTAAATGTACTATGGGGAAAGGCAAAACTCATTTATCTAATTTTTTTAACAAAGAATATGATTGTTGTCATGTGAATCAGGTACAAAGTACTGAGGAGTGTACCAACTCTGTACCTACTGGAACATTAAAGGACATTATACATACATTTGGTAAAAAATTAGGCATGATCAAAAGTTTAAAATTTGATAATGCGTACCTTAACAAGTGTTTAATGTTACATATTGTACCTATGGGTTTATGTTTTTTCAAGAAACCTATGGGTTTAATTATTACCGAACAAACACAATTAGAATTTAATCAATTATTTAATAATTTTGGTTTTGAATTTATTAAGTTGTTGAATAAGAAGAATGATAAAAAATTATGCATTTTAATGAATGAGGTTGAAAAATTGAACAATGTTATAGTGACTGATTTATATTTTGCACAATGGGAGAGGTTATATGTTAAACAATTTAATATTGTGGATAAAAAGGCACACAATATATATGATAAAAAAGTAAGAAAATTGCCAGAGATGTTGAGCAATACAAAAAGGATGTAGCATATCCCTGGAAAGAATAAAAGTATGGAAATATAACAAAGGAAGGCGATTATGACATCATGAGAAGACATGGATGGGACCAAACACATTGTGAATCTGATGAACATTATGAGGGCCATAGTTTAAATTTTCAGAGGGGGTGGAAACAGAAGCAATACCCGAAGTGGAGGAAAAATTGGAAATGGAAGCAGAACAGGCAACAAGGAACATATGGGTATTACAAGAACCAAGTATGGGAAGAGAATGTGAGACAGAGATAAACTGCAAACATGAAAGACAGATGTTTTCTAGCGATATAGTGAATGAGGGGGTAGTTAATAGTTTGAACAACTTTAAAATATATAATTACGCTAAGTTAGAGTTAGGCCCTGAACATTTTATGTTATTGTCTAGAGGAATGAAATATATTCTTAAATATTGTTTCCATTTAGTGGACTGCCTAAGTGAGATTAAAATGTTTTTAAGGAAAATTAACTTGGCAATTATGTTTCAGGACAAAGGTCAGGTCACTGACACTAAAATACTCAAGAAAAAGAGTATATATGTTCCACCCTCACATCAGAGAGTGGCAGTGTATGAAAACATGGTTATGAAAGACATTTATAGACTTCAGAACTGTATTAAAGCTAAGAAATGTAGAAGTAATTTATCTGAAGATGAATGCTGTACCCTTAGGAAACTTAAAGAGGATCATTGTATTAGAGTGATTAAACCAGATTGGGGGGGGGGTTATATTTGATGCTATGGAATACACCACAAAAATGTATGAGATACTTCAGATGTCTGGTAATTACAAAACAGTTTCTATCAATTAAATTCACATAGCGTATCAACGTATAGATATGTATGTGGAAGAATATTTAATTGATAATCGGATTACCATGGACATTTATACATTTTTAAAGGTTGAACATCCCATATTGGCTACCATTGTAGGAATAGCTAAGATTCATAAAGGCATCAGTAACCCCCCCCCCTTCCGCCCTACAGTTTCTGGAAGCCACTCTAAAACATTTCCAATTGGTGTAGCCATTGACAAATGGTTGAAACATATTTATGGTAAGATACCTCATATGGTTAAAGATTCCTGGGAATTCCTGGGTGGTCTAACCCCTAACCTTTGGAAGGAGGGGTTAATTTATACTACTATCACTGTAGTTGACCTCTTCTCTTGCATTCCCAAACAGCAAGGGTTAGAGAGTTTTTGTAATAGTATTCAAAAATATGGAAATTTGGAGTGGGATTATGTCAACCTTATTCTGGAGTGCATGTCGATTGTGCTGGACCACAACTATATTTATTTCGAGGGTGAATATTTTTGGCAGACCAAAGAGGTAGCCATGGGGGCTGCTTGTGCCCCCATGTATGCCAACCTGGTCATGTTTGATTGGGAGGATACCCATATTTTTAGTTGTGGGTTTTCCGAGCACATTCGACATTACTCCAGATTTTTGTTTGACATATTTATCTTATGGGATGGTACCCAGGAAGATATGAATTAATTTATCGAGTATATAAATGGTACCAGTACATTTTTGAAATTCACCCATACATCCAGTGTAGATGGAATATCATACTTAGATACTTACATATCCAATGGAACTAGTGGCTTCAAGTCACGCATATATAGGAAGGAGACATTTTCCAATAGCTATTTAGAATTTTATAACAATCATCCTCAGAAATTAATGAGAAATATTTTTAAAGGACAGTGTATAAGGACAGCCCGAATGACATCTACATATATGGATATGGTTGATGAAACAGAGTTCATCACCTCCCTATTTAGGGAAAGAGGATATCCGAAATATATGTTAGAAGATGTTAGGAAATATGTTATGAAGGAATGGGGTAACAAATTTCCACCGCTTTTGGGTGTTGAATGGGGTGAGAAACGATTTGAGGTTTTTAATGACACTGGGACCAATTATCAGAGAGCATGCATATTAGAATATACACCTAATGTGAATCAAGTAAAAAAAATATGAACTCAAAATTGGAACATCCCAATGTCAGATAACGAAATTAAAAATATTGTGGGAGTGAAACCTATGTTTGTTTATAAGATGGGTTGCAACAATAAGCGAAGTTTAGAACAGGGCAGTTTAGGTAGGGGTTTTGATGTAGTGAACAAACATACAACCAAATGTGGTAGTTGTCACCAATGCCATGCTGTACTGGAAGATGATGGAGTTACCCTGAAGAATGTGAACAAAACCAGGATAACTTTTAAGCAAGGAAATTGTAACTCAAAGATGGTTGTCTATATGGCTAAGTGCATGGCATGTCCATGCTATTACATAGGAAAACAGTGAGATGTCTTAAAAGACAAATTTATGATCATATGTATTGTGGATGAAAGCACTTAATCTGATGGAGTATGTGCAATAAGGAGAGTTTTTAACGTATTTGCCTTTTGTTCTCTCTGGTGGAGTTCGTGGCATTCAGCGTTTTTTGCTTTTTGTGAGCTCTCATAAAAAGCATATCAAGGTCTGGCATTTTCAGGCTTTAAGTTGTTCGCTGTTTATAGTTTTCAATGTTCTGATAGTAACCCATTTTGACATATGACCTGTGCACCATATGGTCCATTGAAGGAGGATCAATTGAGCAACTAAGGCTCTAGCTCCCCATGTTTGAGGGGAAAGGCGAGTGGTAGAATGTGGATACCATATGGCAAAGAAACAAAGCATTGAGGGGATGAAGAGCAGAGCCATACTCAGCAGATGCCTGCAGTATTGTGGAAGCATACTCCTGTTGCCAGTATCCATATATTTAAAAAAAAAATATATATATATATATATATATATATATATATATGTTTACTTTCTAATGGTTGCTTTATGTAGTTGTGTCCCAGGTGATCATATGTTCAAGCCACTGAGTGCTACATTATTTAAGTGCAGCTGGTTACAAGTGAGCATACTTGCAGATAAGGTGTCTGGTATGGCAGCAGTGATTCAAAATAAATTAGCTCTTTTCTCCTTACCCAGTGTGTGTGTGTGTGTGTGTGTGTGTGTGTGTGTGTGTGTGTGTGTGTGTGTGTGTGTGTGTGTGTGTGTGTGTGTGTGTGTGTCTGTGCAGGTTTTGCTGTGGGATGATCATGCATATGACCACTTCTTGTCCACACCTGTTTATTGGCCACACTCAAACAGAGCAACATGTTCTGCCCACAGGTGTACATGTATTGACATGGCCAACCAAAAGAGGCAAAATCTGGTAAAGCTCACTTTCCAGGAGATTGCAATGCTACTATAGGATCTCTGCACACACAGGCTGTACCTCCTGGGAAAAGGAAATGCAGATAAGAAGTATTAAGACTACATCTGCTAGAGAGTGGAAACCGATGCATATACTGTCATAACAGATCCCTGCAACAGGTTTGATGGCTGGTTACTGACACAATATTGTGTGCAAAAGAAAAGAAATGAGGCATTCCAGCACATTCACCACAGGGAGGTAGACCACTCACATAGAAGCATCTCAAAGAGGCTGGTGAGATTTTGTTGATACTTGCCATCCTGAGGAGTAGCCCCTCTTACCTGGGAGGGATGTTTAGGCATGGGAGCTGAGATGGCAACAAGCACCATGTGTCAGCTGGAGATGCAGAAGGTTAATAATGCCCTACAGTACAGTAAAGTGCAGCACAGCATAGCGCAGCAGAGTACAGTATACCACACTACAGTGCATTTGAAGGAAAGGCTTAGCAAAGGGCCACCTGCATATCTGTCTTCCTAGACACCTGTGGTCTGTAGCTGTAACAATTTTCATGACAAGGTATGTATGTCTCATATGCTACACATGTATTTTCATGTGCAATTCTATGCATGCCAAGGGGCATATGGAGGCTTTTGTGTGAGAAGATAGTAGTGTTTATGTGTGTTCCTACTTTCATAAGTTCTAATAGTACTGGGCCCAACACAGCAGGACAACACTGGGCTGATGTCAGCAGGGCATCCATGGCTGACTGTGACAACAACATGCAAGTAACATGGTCCTATTACATAATGGCATTGTCTGTAGTACTGCACGAGAAGGAGTCCCTTATATCCACCATAACAGAGGCAATTTTAGAGGTATAGGCTGACAATCTCACCAGGGCGTGATGGGCAGCTTCCACCCAAGAGTCTCTCATGGCCTGCACCTCTGTTGCTAATGCACACAGCATCTGACCTATTGCACCACCTCTGAGGTATGCGTATCGGGTCTATGACAACAGATCGAATACACTAAATATCAAACATCCGGAAAACCGAAAATGCTGGTGATAGAAACTCGTTTTATGAGATCAAGGTACAGTGAAAATCGGGAAATTTGCCCTTTCTTCACTGGAGTGCAATTTCGGAGTTAGTATATATATTTAGCGGGGGGGGGGCACAGCCCCTCCACAAAATGGGTTTCTGTTACCTGCATTTTCGATTTTCCAGCCGTTCAATATTTAGTGCATTTGATCCATTATCATAGACCCATGCATATCAACCAAAGGGGATAGACAAGGAGGGATTCAGGTGCCACCATAATGCCAGTACCACCCCAATATAGCCGCGACACCTGGCATTAACCAGTGGATGTGCAGGTCAGTGATCCCAGCTATCCACAGCACAGTGAGTATAATCTGTGTGCTCTGTAGATTGTAGAATGATGTGCAACAAGTTTACAGTGACATGAAGTATGGAGACAGAGAGCAGACAATGCTGCTGAAGTCTCTGGTGGCAAGTGTCTCCACTGTTGCCTCCATGAGACACATTCCAAATACCCACTGATATGCCTTCAGAGGACATGGCTTTCCTGTCTGTGGGAGGGTCAGGGTGTGGCTGATTGAATAAAGATTATCCCAAGTTAGATTGCTGAGTTTATTGGAAGTACAGCCTCACTCTCTCCTGTGGGCATATGGTTCAGCCTGCCATGCCCAATTATTGCTGTGGTTCAGGTTGTAACTGACAGCACTCCTTCAACTCAATACCGGGAATGCCTCACCAGGCTGTATGTGCATGTTCATGTAGTTCTACCTCTTCTGTTTTGTCTGGGAGCACACAGGCTGTCACCCATGCTTATAACTGATGATCACTTCATGGACAAAGGTACTCATCATGATCACACATCATGTACTCCATCAAGAAAAATGCAAACAGTCACAAAGTTCTAGCACTTCACTGCAGTGCACTTTATCAAGCTCTGACAATGTAAGCCAATACAGTAGATGCCACCAATAGTCTTATAAGAGAAATTTGACTGCATCACTGAAAGATATAATCCTTGACTTCCTACAATCTCCCAGAGTGCACAGCTACTGTGTTCATCTCCCATGACCTTTCACCATCTCACATTGTTGCAGCGAGCAGTAACAGTATCTCCTCAACATCTCACATGACCCTACCCCTGCCCCATATCATAATGGTGCAGTCATCTGTCATTCTATATCCTCAAGCACATGTGCAGTTGATGATAACTGTGGCTGGTTCACCAACTTTACCTTTGTGGGCATGGTTACATCTTATGCACAGCATGGCCAGTCCATGCACTGCCCTGCATAGCCTGTATGTAGCAATACATGCCTCCCCTTATTCTGCTTGTCTCTGTCATGACCCATAGTTGTTAACTAGATGCTGACTCCCTGCCAGTGTGCAATGTATTGCACCCACCTGTGCCTTGGCTGAGGCACTGCTGCTGCTGTGTTCTTCACACTTAACTGTCCATGCTGCCCTTTCAGTGCTATCATTACTTGTATGGAAGGTCCTACCAAGATGTTAACCTGTTGCTCCAGTGGTCTATGCAATGCCATGTTGAGCAGAATTGCACAAACACAACAAATATATATTGCTTCAGATCTATGTACTGTGTTGCAGTGTCCTTCCTGATGTATCTAAGCAATTGAAGCATTCCCTGAATAGGCTAAACACTCATTCCACTGTATTAAGATGTGCTACAGTATAGGCCATTTCCTGTGTGGTCTGGAGATGCAGATGGAAATAATCATCCAGAGCTCTAGGGGCATACCTTGCATTGTGGCCTGCTCCCTACTTGCATGGTACCTGTACGTGTAAGCATGTCTATCTCTGTGTGTGTACCTACCAGCTAGAGGACCCTATGAAAATTCCTCCACAGCAACCCATAGTATAAGCTGGACATGTACTAGATGTCAGAGTCATGAAAACTGCCTGGGTGGAACACAGACAGATTAGGGAGTATATTATAACTGATTAACTATGACCTCTTCACCCTAGAGAATGCTGATGTCTTTGTGGTCACTGAGACATGGTTTAGAGCCACAGAGAGCACACCAGCAGTACAAGGTTATAATGCCTTCCACACATTTAGATCAGTTAATACACAAACAGGGACTAAAGGTGGAGGCGTCTTGATTTACATAACAAAATAAACATATATCAAGGCTGGTCGAGCAGGACAGTGCACTTGAGCTTCTCCGTGTTCAAATCTCCGTAGGAAAAATCCACTATCACTTCCTTGCAAGCTATAGGTCCTCCTCTATGACCCAGGAAACCCATAGCATGTATTTAAAGTTATTGGAAACACTCACCATCCAACCCAGTACCGTATTTATGGATGACTTTAATTATCTTTCTATTAACTGGGAATAATATACAACACCAAATGAACAGACACAGAGATTCCTGGATTTTGTAAACACAAACTCCCTGGACCAGATTGTCAGTATGCCAACAAGGGGTGCTACTATAACAGATCTGGTCCTCACTAATATGGAAGAGTGCTGCACATTCGCTAGAGTAATTTCTTTTTTGGTAATGTTAGACCACAAAATGCTCTCCTTTAAAGTAAAAATAAAACCTGGAACCCCAGCTAACCCTGGAATATTCAGGAACTACTTTTAGGTTAACTCTCTACTATTAAGTGATAACCTGGCAAAGTTTCAAACTCCCATAAACCCAGAGAATACTGCTGCCTACGCAGAAGTGCTCAAAGAAATCCTATACAAGCATGTTAACAGCTGCATTTAGGCAGTTGTACCCACCAAGAAGAAGTACAGAACTAACTCAAAAAGCAAGCCATCCTGGTGGAATCACAACATAAATATTCTGTACAACTGAAGGAAGAAAATCATGACAAAAATTAGGAGGTACAACACCCAGCAGGACAAATGCACTCTCATTAAACTAAACAAACAACTCAGAGAACAAATAAAGTCTACCAAGGTCAAATTTGGGGTAAATGTGGCCTCCCAGGCCAAGGACAAACACAAGGCATTCTTTAGCTATGTCTGCAACCTCAAAGGCAATACACAATTGTGTGTAGAGCTTATTGTAAATGCAGCCACCTATACTGAGCTAGAAGATATAGCAAACTTAGTGGCCGATAAATTCAGCTCCAACTTTATCCCACTCTCCTCATCAACCTTCACACGGGAAATAACATCAAACATGGCTTCCCCTGCTATCACTAGGGAACAGGTCCTTAATAGTCTCTCTAAGGCCAAGAATACTGCATCAATGGATTCAGACAATATCCCAGGATGCCTTCTAAATACTATGAAACATGATCTATCGGGGCCTCTGGAACTGCTATTTAACTGTAGCTTCCAAACAGGCTTTGTACCTCAAAGAACAGCAACAGTAATCCCTCTGCATAAAAGTGGGCCATCTGCAGACCCTGGAAACTACAGACCCATAAGTCTCACTAGTCTAATATGCAAAGCCATGGGAAGAATTATCTTGGAAATGATAAGTAATGACATAGGAAAACCTCCAGACACTGGACCCAACCCAATTTGGTTTCATCAAGGGAAAACCATGCCTAGCCACCCTGATGGACGTCTTTGAGAGAGTCACCAAATCATGGATGAGAGCAAAATGGTTCACATAGTCTACCTTGACCTGGTCAAGGTATGTGACACAATCCCCCACTCGAGCATTGTTGACAAACTTAAGAGGTTAGGTAAAAACCCTTATGTAACCCAGTGGACAGCCAGCTGGCTCACTGACAGGACTCAGGAAGTTAGAATTGAGAAGTCCACCTCTACCACGAGGACAGTCACAAGTAGAGTCCCTCATGGATGACTCCTGTTACTGCTCATTTTTGGCATTTGCTTCTCTGAAGTCAAGGGCAATGTTTTTGACCTCTGGCTGACTAAATTTGCAGATGATTGCAAATTAAGGGCTGTCACTGAATCGCCCATCAAGACAAATGTTCTCTAGAAAGGGTTGACACAAACAAACAACTGGTTCCATAGCCATGGATTAAAAATAAATGCCAAGAAATGCATAACAGTATCCTTCGGGAAGTCATCCACCCCTTGTGACTGTTATATCGACAACACACCCCTAAATGTTGACCTAGTAGGCCAGAACTTTGGGACACACATAGACAGTAATCTAGCCTTTGACCATCATGTGCCTACAGTAATGAAGAAATCTTTCGATGTTGTATAACTTATAAACAGACGCATGGCATCTAGGTCCAAAGAAGTCATTGTTCCACTGTATTTGGCATTCATCAGACCTATCATTAAGCACAATGTCCCCTTTGGTATGTACCTAACCAGGCATATCCAACAACTGGAATGTCCACAGATATTCTTCACTAAAAGAATACAGGACATAAGTAACATGTCCTATGCAGCAGCCTCAAGGCTCTATGACTGTATTCTGTCTCCTACAGGCTGTTGAGGGGAGATATTGTAGATATGCTGAAGACGGGAGATCTATGCCTGGCATACAAGGCACTGTCAGATCCCACTCTGATGGACCTCTTGCATACAAACTAAACAAACAGCACTAGAATTACCAATTCTAAAGACTTAAACCTTGCCTGTGATATAAATGGGACATGCTGAAGAGATAGGTATGTATCCTAGAGACTACAGTGTCTATGGAACAGACTCCCCATCCATGTGAAGCAGAGTTCCTCCCTAAGCCAATTCAAGTGCAACTTGGACAATTGTTATTTACATGATATTTAGTAGAACCATTGCCAAAGAAAATAATGAACTCAGCACCACAAGGATATTATTGGTGTGGTAGTTAAGAAAAACTGTCTCTATTTGCAGATGATATTATTTTATACCCTGACAAAACCAGAAAATGACATTACAGTATTATGGAACATTTTGAGACAGTTTCAAATATGTACCCACACATGAATTGGTTCAGCAATATCCGTATTTATGGGGACATGATAAAATGAAGTATTTAGGAGTATGAATTAAAAATAATTCCAGTGTGGTAGCTAAGAATATGTGGGAAGAGACTAAACAAAAGATTATACAAAACTGAGAAACTGGAAGCTCTGCTATATTGGATATGGATAGTAAGATACAAGCAGTTAAAATGTTTTAGTCCATTTAGTCTTATACACAGGTCATGTATATCTTTATCAACCAGAGGAGAAGTTGTGGATAGCAATTAATAAAGAGCTAAAGGATTTTATCTGGGAAGGGAAGATGGCAAGACTCAAGTGAGATAAGCTAATTCTTCCAACAGAAAAAAAGTGGACTGGGATTACTCGATCTGAAGAGGTATTTCAGTGCTACACAGTTAAAGCTCCTATACATAGCACAAGCAGAAACCTATAATTCAAAGTGGAAAGGGATGATGATGAAATAGGAGGGAAAGCTCAGAGAGAGATTGTGAGTTTGGATGCAGATCTTTAAGGAGAATAACAATAATCATGCAGAATATTATATTGATAAAAGTAGCAGAAAGTATTCTAGGAACTAAGTCAACATGGGAATGGAGAAAGGAGATTCTGCCAATAGTGATGACTGCAATTAGGGATACAGACAATAGGCAAGGGGAACTGGAATTTACTAGAGCAAAATTGGCAAAGAAGCCAAGGTACTGGAAGCAAATAACTAGAGAGGGAAAGGTAATAGAATTGGAAGATGCCAAGAATTTATTTTTACTGCTGGTTAGAGATTGCCTTCCCTATCAAAGAGTGATATTAGAGTATAGGCAGAGAGAATGAAATAGGGTCCTAAATGAAAGATCAGCGCTGGTAGAGTTTTTAGTAGAGTCTAGAACAGAAGTTGCCATTAAAAAAGGAATAATTAGTAGAGCATATAACATATTTCATGATAACTATAAGAATCAATCAGCGAAGGGTAATAAGGATAGAACAGAGATTGGATAAGCAATTCACAAAGAAACAATGGTGAGATATATGTATGTCTCCCAAATATGCAACAAAATCTAGAAGATTTAGTTTTTTTTTTTTTTTTTGCTTGGAAATGTTTACATAGCTATTCTTATACACCAAGTAAACTCCAGAGATTTTTTTTGTCAAGTAGACAGCAAATGTTGGAGGTGTGATAGGGAAGAAAAAGCTAACTGGGAACATATTTTCTGGGAGTGTAATGAGTTGGCAGACTTTATAGATTACCTACAGACTACTCTGTCAGAGATACTGGATGAGGACATTGGTGTAACTAGGGAAATAATTTTTCTGAGCTATGATCCAGAATCGGAATTGCCTAGATATAGTAAGGTCTTGCTGAGTCTAATTATGGTGGGTGCCAAAAAAGCAATTACTAGAAAATGGAAATCGAAGTCTAAACCAACTGTACTAAAAGTAGTGAATATAGTAACAGAGATAAACAGCTGGAACTGGGATGTGTAAAAAAGAGTAAGAGCAAATTACATAGGAAAAAATGGGAATTGTGGGAACAATACATACCGGGGAAGAATAATGTTTAAAAGAAGGCGGGACTTGAATGAGCTATGTAATGTTTGACTGACAATAATTGGGTAGATTTAAGTGAAATAAGATTATGCCAATACGGTTTGTGATGTAAAATGCTTGCAGCTGGGATTATGTCAATATGGTTTGTTTTCATTTATATAAATATATGATTGCCTGTGTCATAAGTGATACTTTAATAAAGATGTTTCTTGTTTAAAAATATACAGCAAAAAAAAAAAAAAAGATTATTTTTGGTTCCAAAGAAAAACAAGAACCTCCAGCTTATTCTGTCTTATCTAAACAACTACATAAAGAAGACCTGGTTCAGAATGATTATGATACAATCAATTTTGCCTTGCTTACAGGCAAATGATTGGATGCGGTCAATCAACCTCCAGGATGCCTATCTCCACATTAAAATAGGAAAAGCCTCCTGGATATTTCTGCATTTCCACTACCACAGAGTTCAATGGGGTTAGGAAGATGCCTTCTTCATCACTGTATGTTAGCAATGGGGGTCACTGGTATGCCTACCCACAGCCATCACCTGCCAGCAGAAAAGCAACTGCACCTGTTGCCCAATTCAAGGAACCACCATGACACAGTTTGACAGTGCAAATACAAGCCTTCGCTGCCTCTGTATTTTGACAGTGGTGGAAAAATGCACATAGTTACCTGCATCCAGTTCTCACCAGCAAATAGACACCTGTGCTTGGCATTTGCCAAATTATAGCAGCTGATGGCCACCTGCACCTAACACCCCATAATTCAGGGTCATGAATGAAAATGCCTTCCCTACCTCTGTGTGAGGTCATTAGGGGCTCGGATTGATAGAGGGGATGTTGATATCATGAATAGACTGCAATCTAGTAATAGTACCAGTGTCTTCACAGACACTATGCTACATCCTGCTAACAGAGCTATTATACATAGGACTACCCAACCTTCACTTCAAAGTTATTAAAAAAGATAGCTTGTTCAGTAGAAGAAATCAAAGTTTCAAAATGCTTTGGCTCACTAACCCTACACCATATGTTCCCATATATGTTTGACTCATTCAGCTTCACACCTCTAACATACATCTTTAACATATTAACCATGTGCTTAATTCATTATGGCTAGAAACACGCACACATTACTCCTATCCCCAAAAATCCTTGCACCCAAAGCATCTCTCACATTTATACCAGCTGCTAGCATATGGCCCATAGCTAAAATGCTAGAAAAACTCATGTAACCAGCTAATTGAATATGTCACTAAATATGATCTACTAGCAAGTTCAGTTCTCAGCTGGGAAGCCTTCTGTGTGGAGACTGCATGTCCTCCTTGTGTTCACATGAGTTTCCTCTGGGTGCTTTGGTTTCTTCTCACATCCCAAAGACATGCATTGAGGTGGATCAGAGACTGAACTTCCTGTAGGTGTGAGCGTGCACATGTAAGGGCATGTGTGTGTGTGTGTGTGTGTGTGTGTGTGTGTGTGTGTGTGTGTGTGTGTGTGTGTGTGTGTGTGTGTGTGTGTGTGTGTGTGTGTGCCTGTGTGTGTGTGATATGGAACAAAGACTTGGCAACCTACTTCCATTTCCCCTCTTTGCCTTGAAAACCCTGCAGATAGCAGTGGCTATCCTCGTGGTCAACCTAGGTGTTGGATGCAATCCCTAAGAGAGCAAGCCAACAAGCAAGCAAATAACAAGCATGCATTTAGACCAGTGTACAGTACAATGGCAACTATTTATATGACCATTAATCACATTTTTAGCCCCAGAAAATGGCCAGCTAATAGCAGCAATCCACATCGACATAAAAACAGCTTTTAAAACTGTAGAACCAAAACTAGCATTTAAAAAACAGCTTTGGAGAGGGTAACATAAAATGGTTCACCTCATACTTGTTAAATAGAACCTTTTAGTTAACACATTCTCATATGTAGACATATTCAATGCAAGATTTCCTCAAAGCTCAGTCCTTGGCCCACTCCTGTTCTTATTTATTGGTATTGTGAGTTACCATGTTTAAATGTACTGCATACGGTCTATCATGGCTGATCTAACCACTGCCTCCTGGTAGATTGTTGCAGCGTAATATAACTAGTTAATCTTTACTATAAATCCTACACCCCTGATATGGGGCTGCACCTCTATACTTCCGTCTCTGTGAGCACTACCTCTGAGGTTGTACCAGCTTGGGAAGAAAAGGAAATACATACATTTAATTTTTTCTGAGTCAGTGTGACACTTTATTTAGTATATTTACAGATCTGGTTGAGTGGAATGACCTCTGTATCAGAGGGTGATGGAGCACTGCCACCCTAGAAAAATGTTTTACAGCACTGCTTTCTTTTTTTCTTTTTACAGTGTTAGTAAGGGGGTATAATTAGCTCAGCTTGTCAGGTGACTTTCCAAGTTTTGTACTAGTAAGACCACATTTATCAACAATATGTAAGATGATCTGCCAACTAGAAAATCGGTGCTGCATACTGATAGTATCATTATTCAGAGATCAGAATCTTCCACAACAAAATCTTACAAGAAGGACTTTAGATAAGTCTTGAATAGGCTTCTAGAGCAAACCTAGTCATCAGCTACAATAAAACTGCAGTGATGCTATTCAAAATGCACACACATACACACACAAACACACACGCACGCATGCACGCATGTACACACACACACACACACACACACACACACACACACACACACACACACACACACACACACACACACACACACACACACACACACACACACACACATTCCTACACACAAATATACACCTGCTTTACTTAAAAGAGATCTACAGTCCTACGCAGCCCGACTGAAAAAACTCCAGCTGAACTCAGTGGCATATCGCTTACTCACAGGTGATCTCTGCCTGACTTACAAAGCCATGTCCAACTCTGAATTGATGGACATGCTCCACCTAAAGAAATGCAAGTCAATGCGAGCCACGTGCTCTAGTGAGCTAAACCTCGCCACAATAATAAATAGAACATGCTGGAGGGATAGATTCCTGTCACAGAGACTCCCCATGCTTTGGAACAAAATTCCTAACCACATTAGGCAGAGCCCCTCACTAACACTCTTCAAAAGAAGCCTCAACAAGTGGATGGGTAACAGAAAATACACTCCTGGGATCACTTCATTGGCTCTGCTTGACAGAGGCCCAGTTAATTAATCAATGGAGCGGCGAAAGCCGACACAGTCTGGCTAGGCTTAAAAATGCCCTCGGGCAGATAGCCTAGTACCTACCTATGAACCTATGAACAAAACATCCCTCAACCCAAGTAATACACCAGAAATGCCTCAGGCTACCATTTAACTAGCAATTATCATTCTCTTCATACAGTGAGTAGGTGGTTAATCAGGTCCTATAGCACCATAAATACAGTTAAAAATTCACTAGTATCCTAACACCTGAAGTCAGATAAGCTATTGGAATAGGTATCCCAATTCAAAAACTGGAGGACTGGTAACCAGTCATGACTTTACAATCTGCCTAAAACACCAAACCACTTCAAATAGCTAGAAACAAAACTAGTCACTATAATACAGAGCATCACTGCTAAACATTAAGCAAAGCACACTGTCTTCTGATAACAATCAGATCACCACTTTTATTAAACACCATAACATACGAACAACTACACAACAGCTGCAGTTCGCCTCTCACTATGCAACTAAGCCAAACAATAGCTTCATACTCCCTCCACTCTAATGAAAAATATGGGTAACTCAAGCATACTATGCATTCTGCAAACTAAACCATGCTGCTTGGAACTCTCTCCCATCTGATATACAAACCACAAGTGAATATCCCACTTTCAAAGAGAAAATTAAACTACACCTGATAGATGAAATAGATATGACTGCTTGATGGAAGGAATAAGCTCAAAAATCCAAAGATATATAACTGACCATATCGACATCACGGCTTACTTGCCACCTATAACAGAATACAGAATAGCCACTAAAATAATGGGAGTGTCTATGAATGAACATATAAGAGTACCTAAAAGTATGTAACAACTGAACATAAGCATGTATAGGAACAGAATGAAACGTCTTATATCTGATGAACTTGTACACAAAAAACCTAAGTATAAATATCCTCACCGTAGTGTACATATTTCATATCAAATGAACAATGCAATTTATGTCAATCCAATGTAAATATTCTCACCATAGATAATGCAAATATTCCCATTGTAGATAATTTGGGGTATTGTAACCTTGACTGCCTATGGCTTAGGCTGTAGCTGAAATGAGTTCATGGGATATCCCACTCACTGGAAAATAAATGAGGTCAAGAGAAAAAGAAAGAAGAAAGAGAAAGAAAGAAAAAAAGAGAAAAAAGAAAAAGAAAGAAAAAAGAAAGAAAGAAAGAAAGAAAAAAGAAAGAAAGAAAGAGAAAGAAACAAAGAAAAAGAAAGAAAAAAGAAAGAGACAGAAAGAAAGAAAAAGAAAGAAAGAAGAAAGAGAAAGAAAGAAAGAAAGAAAAAGAGAAAGAAAAAAGAAAGAAAGAGAGAAAGAAAGAAAAAGAAAGAAAGAACGAGAGAGTAACACGTTACTAACAGCCCAAGTGGTTATTAGAATTATCTGGGAAAGCATCAAGTTTTTAGTGAGTAGAAAGGGTAATGTATTAATTTCTGCCAGTCATAGGAGGATATTGTCTGGCTGGTACTAGGTACAGATGGTAATACTAATGAACCCTCACTCTTATCATACAGAAAGTAGGGAAGGCATCTCACTCACCTCACTAATCTGTGTGGTATTGGCTCCCTAAAATGGAGGCTGCCAGGTGCGTGTGACCATAGGCTGGTAAAACTCAGGTGCAGGTCACTATAGGTTGATAAGTGACAGGTGCAGGTTGCTATAAGCTGTTGAAAGCTGGCACAAATGGCTATGGACTGGCAGGTACCAGGTACAGGTGACTATACCAAGGATCACCCACTGTCATTATCCACAGGTATGAAAGGTATCTTCTTGACCTCAGTGAACACTTGCTAGTGGCCCATGAACTGGGAATTGACAAGTGCAAGTGGCTAACAGCTGGTGGGTGATAGGCAGAAGTAGCTGCTGGATGCTGGGTACAGGTGGCTATTAGATGGTTTGTGTTTCAGGCAGGTAGCTATTGATTGGTGGATACTCCAGATGTTGGCTATGCTGATGAACCCCAAATGTCACTACAGAGTGGCAGCAAGGCATTTTCATGACCCTGTCAAACTCATTGACAGTACCCCTTGAATTAACAGGTCCCAAGTGTGGTTGGTTATCAGCTGGCAAATGCAAGATGCAGGTGGCTATCTGCTGGCAGATGCCCCATGTAGCAATCTACTACAGTAACCCCCACATGTAGCTGTCTATGACAGTAGCCTCCCAGTGTCATCACACAATACTGGCAGAGAAGGAGTCTTCCTGATCCTGTAAACTCTGTGATGTAAGTCACTTGAACTATCAGGTGCTTGATGCAAGTAGCTATTAGCTGAAGTGTCCCAGGTACAAATAGTTATCAGGTGCCAAGTACAAATGTCTGTCAGTCACTGGGTGCTATGTACTGCTGGCTTTCAACATGGAGTTAGTGGGCATACAGCTTTTCTACTACTGGGTGCTAAGTGCAGATGGCTTTTGGTTGTTGGGTGCATAGTGCAGAAACTGATATTCCAACAGTTCCATCATCAGCCTTCATGTGCAAGCAGCTTTCAAACAAATATGCAAATGTAGTGTCAGTGGGGAAGCAGGTAGCACACTTACCTTTGGTGCTGGAAGACCAGAAGGCTGTTGGTTCTATTTTCACTCCAGGTGACTGGACTGCTGACACCAGTGCAGCAATGAGGCAGTACTGCATTCCTACCATCTTTCTTGAGTTGGTGGTAGCTCAGGTGGATGTAAAAGATCCCATGGAATAAATAGGGGAAGTTCTCTGATGCCTTCAATAAATTTCCCCCAGTAGTAGAAACACCTTCTTGGCTCTGCCCTGAAAAGATGCCACTAGCTTAGTGGAATTAACTTACTCAACAACGGATAAAAATAATACACGAAAATCTAGCCAAACACTATTCTGATAATAGTAATCCAGTTTCATCTACTGTGAAAAATAACTTGCATATATATTCAGTGGAAAAATATCCAAACCAGTATCACCATGACTGCTTCATCAAAGGAATAACTGATTTGCTAGTATTTTTGCTAATATATAATAGCACCAGCGATGTCATAATTGAGGTATTATATCCACTGATTACATTTCTATGTAGGAAAAACTAGTAGACAGCTCAGGGAAAGAGTTAGGGAGCATGTCTACCATATTAATAAACACTCTGAACATAATGCACTTGCTAAACATCAAGATAGGTCAGGCAGTACACATAACTTTCTTTTTCGTGTTATACAACAGGTATTTCCTAGTGCTAGAGGAGGTGACTTTGATAATTTCATCTTAGAATGTGAACTGAGATGGATCATTCGCCTTAGAGCACATCAGTCACCAGGGCTGAATGATAAAATACAAATAAAACCTATTCTTAAGAAAAGGGGAACCAAGAAATTATGTAACAATAGATGAATTATATTATTATACCATATTTTATTAATTGTTTTAAATATATATTTTCTATATATATATATCATATATATAATTATATATATATAGATTTTATTATGCTATTTTATTTATATGCATATTGAATATTTATTTTTAACATATAATGTGTTTTTAAATGCTCATTGATTTTCACTTAATTGATGTTGATTAATTAATGGGTTGACCAATGAATGCATTTTTCCTTGTATATAAAAGTTTGAATGAATGTATCTTATTGTGAGTTGATAAAGCCTGACGGTGAAAGCGCTACTCTTCTAATAAATATATTTGGTCTACAGATCGTTGCTGGACTTCATTACTTGATATTAATATTGCATTTCACTTCAGTAAATACTGTGGCAAGTGACTTTTATAGCGACTACAGCACCACCTTCCTTGGATTCCGTTTATGCCATTGCTTGAGTGCTTTTATACTTGTATTATTTTTGGCTACAGAATCCTGATACAGTTGCTGATCGTTCTTTTGCTGTGTCTTTTCATTTATTTTACTTTCGATCAACAACGGAGGATGGCGGTGACTGCGAATGTGTCCGTGGAACTACCCTATAACCCAGAAGGTGAGGGTGTTAGAAACCGGAAGAAGAACCGTTTCCAGGAGTGCATTGAAGCGTCTGACAATATGCTTCTACTTTGGGACTATGAATCCGAACAAGGTGAAGAATACAAGGAGGGCGACGATGCGGTTGGATTATCTGATGATTTAAACACCTTAGAAATGGACTTCCTTAAACTTAAAAAGCTTCAACTTCAAAGGCAGCACTTCGAAGCGTGTATTCAGAGGAAGGTGGTGCCTCGTGGCCTAAGGGTCCTTAAGATGCCGACATCAGGTACTTTTTACCCTGAATTACTTTATCAGTGGCAGCAACTAAATATTAATTTAAGCTTTGACTACATGAGACTGTTAAATAACTTCCATAAGCAAGAAGAAGATATATTGAGGAATAAAGTAATGGATGGACATAAGAATATCTTACAGAAGTATAAATCATGTAAAACGGAGCTTCTTTTGGAGAGACTTTTGGATAATGTCTCTCTATATGAGAAACGTGTTTTAGAACAAAAAAAGAATAAACTTTACAGAGACATTAAAGACTTTAAGAATAACCAGATCTTTGTTTGGCCGCGCTTCAATGAAAGAAAAGCACAGGAGCCAGTCCCTGTTATTAATAATACAGAGAATATTCTGTTAAGTGATATTAATGCTGTTTCTGATGTTGCAATTACAGATCAAGTATTTTCTTCTTCTAAGCATGATGGTAATGGTTCAGTAGTGAATAATTTTAATGATAGTATTTCAACAAATATTAATAATACTGAAAATGTGAACAGTAAAGATATTTTAGTTGATAATTTAAATGCAATAACTAATAGGAATATACCCTTAACACCAGAAGTAGTGGTAAGGAGAAAAACTCAAATAAATAATTCTGGAACACATACTAATAAATTAAATACCCCTTTCCCCATAGCTGTACATCAGTCTGTGGAAAGAAAGAGATCGATAAGCAGGGGAAGACACAAAAGAAAATTACAGGAAAACGAACATGTGGGTCCCACCTTGAAAAAGATGTGGGAGAAAATGTGAACTCTTTAGTAGTAAACTTATCAGATAAGATATTAAGTTCTGAAGAAGAACAACTTCTCAATAAAGGTCTTAGCTTTATTCCAGCTAGCAAAGGGGATATTACAGATATGATTATAGATACGAAGAAATTTGTACGTAACGTACAATTGAAATTAGAGTTCAATAATGTTAATAATGTTCATTCAACATCTTCCTCTTTTCGACCATATAGTGCATATATGCCTATATTACATCCACTACTAGATACCTTTTCAAAACTAGTAGAAAATGATTTATACAGATATTATAATAGTACTACTAATAGAAGGCATTTCAAGGACAATTTGAATAAGGCCCAGCGCAATGCCATGATTTTTTTAAAGAAAGATGAGACAATAATAGTGAGACCAGCAGATAAAGGAGGACCAATTGTTCTTATGAATCGAGTAGATTATGTTAAGAGTATGATTGATATGTTGAGTGATGATAGATTTTATCAAAGTATAGATATGCCTACAGTACAGAATAAAGTGAATGCAGTATATGCCATGCTTGATGAATTGTTGGCAACTGGTGATATACAAATTGGATTGTATAATTATCTGAAGATAGACAATCCACTAATTCCTATACTTAATGGGTTGCCTAAAATACACAAGACATTGATTAACCCACCCATGAGACCTATTGTCTCAGGTCAAGGATGGGTTACTGAAGCACTTGCTATATATTTGGAATATTACTTAGGACCATTGGTCCGTGCTAGTGAATATGTTTTAGTTGATAGTAAGCAGTTTTTAATAGAGTTATACACATACATTAAGACTTTAAGTGAAGAGGAACACTTTATTTTAGTTACTATGGATGTAGTTAGTTTATTTACAGTTATCCCCAATAATGATGGTATTTGCAAAATACAAGAATATTTATTGATACATACGGATATGAGTAAGGAGAGAATTGAACTTTTGACCTTATTTTTGGAAACTGTTCTTACTAATAACATTTTTTTATTTGGGGACAATTTATATAAGCAGAAGGAGGGCGTAGCTATGGGCACAGCCTGTGCCAATAGATACGCCAACCTTGTCATGGCAAGATGGGAAGAAGAAACTATGTTTACATTGGATAACTTTAAAAAGTATGTAGGCTTTTACAGGAGGTTCGTGGATGACCTCTTTTTTATTTGGCGTGGGGATGAATATTCATTAAGAGAATTCTTTACACAAATGAATGAACTCTCTGACTATTTGAAATTTACTCTAGCCTACTCATACAATAATATTTCTTTTCTTGATGTGAATATAGAAAGATTACCAAACGGCCTTCTAAACACATCCATACATAGGAAGGCCTGCTATAAGAACTCGCTCTTGCATAGAAGTAGTATGCACCCCAGATTCGTCTTTGATAATGTGATGAAGGGGCAGATTGTAAGAGCATCCAGGCTAAACCCCACCATGGAAGGATTTACATTAGAATTAGATGTACTTAAAAAGAATTTCGTTGATAGAGGCTATGATGTAGAAATTTTTAATTCAACATCTGAAAAGGTACATGAACAGAGAGGGACTATAGCACAACCCTATTTCTCTGAACATGACACAAATATTAACATCAGTCCTAAGAATAATGATTCAGGAATAAGATTTTCAATGAATTATACGACAGATTTTGGGATTTTGAGAGCAAGTGTGTTGAAATACTGGGACACACTTTTGTTAGAAGATGAATTAGGTAGTTTAGTGGGGGATAAGCCAGCATTCACTTTTTGTAACAGGCCTAATCTTAAAAGGATTTTATGTTACCCCTCACTTTCTAGCAATAACTCTATTTTTCACTATGTCAAGTCGGAAACCAATACTAAGTCCTGTGGAAGATGTAATCAATGTATATATATAGAAGAAAGTAGTATATTTGAACATCCGGTAACCCATAGACAGTTCAAGTTTAAAACAGGAACGGACTGTATGAGCAGAGGACTTGTCTATTTAGCTACTTGCACAGCATGTACAGCATTCTATGTAGGGAAAACTAGTAGACAGCTCAGGGAAAGAGTTAGGGAGCATGTCTACCATATTAATAAACACTCTGAACATAATGCACTTGCTAAACATCAAGATAGGTCAGGCAGTACACATAACTTTCTTTTTCGTGTTATACAACAGGTATTTCCTAGTGCTAGAGGAGGTGACTTTGATAATTTCATCTTAGAATGTGAACTGAGATGGATCATTCGCCTTAGAGCACATCAGTCACCAGGGCTGAATGATAAAATACAAATAAAACCTATTCTTAAGAAAAGGGGAACCAAGAAATTATGTAACAATAGATGAATTATATTATTATACCATATTTTATTAATTGTTTTAAATATATATTTTCTATATATATATCATATATATAATTATATATATATAGATTTTATTATGCTATTTTATTTATATGCATATTGAATATTTATTTTTAACATATAATGTGTTTTTAAATGCTCATTGATTTTCACTTAATTGATGTTGATTAATTAATGGGTTGACCAATGAATGCATTTTTCCTTGTATATAAAAGTTTGAATGAATGTATCTTATTGTGAGTTGATAAAGCCTGACGGTGAAAGCGCTACTCTTCTAATAAATATATTTGGTCTACAGATCGTTGCTGGACTTCATTACTTGATATTAATATTGCATTTCACTTCAGTAAATACTGTGGCAAGTGACTTTTATAGCGACTACAGCACCACCTTCCTTGGATTCCGTTTATGCCATTGCTTGAGTGCTTTTATACTATTCTGATAATAGTAATCCAGTTTCATCTACTGTGAAAAATAACTTGCATATATATTCAGTGGAAAAATATCCAAACCAGTATCACCATGACTGCTTCATCAAAGGAATAAATGATTTGCTAGTATTTTTGCTAATATATAATAGCACCAGCGATGTCATAATTGAGGTATTATATCCACTGATTACATTTGAACTAAATACAACACACTTTATACAAAAAGTTACTTCATCATTCATTTTATCATGAAAATACACATCATCATGAAAACATTTTTACTAATAATACATTTATAAGTTTTTTAAAACTAAATGATTGCATTTTTCGTACGTTGGTACTATTAGGGTCCCCTTTATGCCTTCTACCTGATACAGCTAGCTTTATATGTTTTTCCAACAAATTCCACTAGATGGCAGCAAATATCCATACTCTCCTACCTCCTATACTTCAAATGTACTTTATATTTAAGAACATTAATTTAAGCCTATGCTTTTTAGTTATCCCCTACATTAAAAATCCATTCATTCTCAATATTTTGTAGTATACTTTCTGCATCTTCCCTTCTTTTTTTATTCTAAATTCTATCAGTCTGCAATTGTAGACATCTTTTCTTTCCAAAACGTTTCCAAGGGATATTGCTATCTTCATTTTTCTAACATCAGTGACTGCTGAAGATCTTTCATTTCTTGGCCGGGTGGCCTTGCTTCCTATTACTGTCCTCCTGTCTCTCCCAAATCTTCTTCACCAAATCATCTTCTGTTTCCTACAGATGTTCATGAACTACTGTAATCTGTTCTCTTTGACTTTCTTTGTAATTGAAGCTACTTTGGCTTCTGCTCTGATGTCCTCATTTCTTCATCTGCCCCAGCTGTGCATCCTACCACCCACTCAGGCACTTCATCTCCATTACCTCTAGTTTCCTCAACTGCTCTGCCTTCACTGCCCATACAAAAGTACTGGTCTCACCACTGTTTTGTACAGCTTCTTTGGCATTCTTCTGTCACATACTACCCTGAAACTCTGTGCCAGTTGGCTAGAGTATCGCTGATTCTAGCTTTGATCTCCTCATTCTGGCTTCCCGTTTTCTCAAGTACCCCTTCCAAATGCTTGAAGCTATTAACCTGTTTCATCTTTTTCAATTCTATCTCAGTTTTAGCCACATATAGCTAAATATATTACATTCTGTGTTTGGAAGGTAATAAAATGTTATATGTAATTGTGTCTGTCTATATTCCTGGCCTTAAGCTGTTTTCCTTGCTTTATATATTTTATGAATTCTACAGTGTCCAAAGGCAAAACATTTTTTTTCAGAAGAGGTAATATCCACTTTCTTTTCCAAATTATGTTAAATTCTGCTGACAATGAACAGTTCAGTGCTATATGAGACTTGTATATGGCCCTGGGACATATTTAATATCATACTAAACAGTTCAGTCCTATATGAGACTTGTATACTGCCCTGGGACATATTTAATATCATACTAACAGTGCAGTCCTATATGAGACTTGTATACTGCCCCAGGACATATTTAATATCATACTACTGCATACAATACATAAACAGCTGCAGCTAACATTGGGTAAGACAGTGATTCAGGTCGTAGTCTGCTTTAGTTCCCCAACCATGTCCTAAGACTCGCACTCCACATTCCTAAGCACCCTGGCGAATATTAGGGTCCAACCAAACACTCTCATACAGAGTGACTTCAACTACCCCTCTATTAACTGGGAAAACATGTACCAATACACTTGCCTAATGTTTCCTGGAATTCATTAATTCCAATGCCTGGGACCAGCATGTTCTTACCCCCCACTAGAGGTAGCAACATCCTTGACCTAGTCATTACTAACATGGGTGACCATTGCTCTACACCAGTAGTCAATGCCTCCCTGGTTAGATCTGACCAAAAACTAATCACCTGGGAAATGCGCATCCCTCCCACCCACCCCCACCCCCGCAAAGGTAACCACCATGAAAAACTTCTCCAAAGCTAACTTTGAGCTCCTAAAGACAGAGGTGGCTAACTTCATGGCACCCATGCAGATGGAGAATAGTTGCATGACTGCCGAATCATACACCAATGCACTGTACAAACATGTACACAAATGCATGGATCTTGCCATACCCAATAGAATTAAGACACTCTCCTCCAAAAAAAGGAAGCCAATTTGGTGGTCCCCTGCCATAAACAAACTCTTCAACAGAAGGAGGAAACTAATGCAGAATAAGGTGAAGTCCCAAGAGTGGAAAAACTTCCTTATCAGCCTCAACAAAAAGTTGAGATCCCTCATCAAATCCTCTAAAGCTAGCTATGAAAACATGATTGCAGCAGATAGAAAGACAACCACAAGGCCTTCTTTAGTTATGTAAAGAATTTCCTTGGCAATACCCAGATTTGCTCTGAGCTACTACAGATTGGTACCTCCTATACCAAGCCAACAAATATTGCCAATATACTGGCCGACAGATTCAATGCCAACTTTACCCCTCTCCCCCCCCTCCCAAGGACCAATCACAATACCAGTAGATTGCCAGGCACCGAGTATTACTGCTGCACAGGTTAAAACAGCACTATCGAAGACCAAGAATACAGCTTTTATGGGACCTGACAATATCCCTGGCTGTGTTCTACATGAACTATAGAGTGAACTGGCACCTCACCTGTGTGCTCTGTTCAACCACAGCCTCACCTCAGGTTTTGTCCCTACCGAATGGTGCACTGCTACAGTCATCCCTCTCCAAAAAGGAGGAGCGATTACAGACCCTGGGAACTATCGCCCCATTAGCCTGACAAGTCTGATATGCAAAGCTATGGAATGCATCATCATGGACCTAATAAGCAAGGATATAGGGAATCTCCAAAATCTGGATCCCACGCAGTCTGGTTTTGTGAAGGGTAGATCATGCCTGCTCAAACTGTTCGACTTCTTTGAGTCAGACACCAGAGCTGTGGATGAACACAAGGTGGTTCATACAGCCTACCTTGATCTGGCCAAGGCCTTTGATACCATTCTCCACTCAGGAATCATAGAAAAACTCACTAAGCTAGGCATCAACCCGTATATCACTAGGTGGGTTGTAAACTGGCTCACAGATAGAACTCACACTGTGAAAGTAGCTGACTCCAAGTCAGACTGACGACCAGTCATGAGTGGAGCCCCACAGGGTTCGGTCTGGGGTTCACTCATGTTTGGTATCTACTTCTCTGAAGTCCAGGCCAACACAAAGGGACTCTGGCTGACAAAGTTCACAGACAATTGCAAGTTGGGAGCTATTATTAACTCTCCAAGTGATGTTGACATCCTACAGAAAGGCCTCACTGAGACCAACGACTGGCGTCAGAACCATGACCTTAAGCTCAATGCTAAAAAAATATGTTGTCATCCCTTTTGGGAAAAACCTGGTTTCCATGAATTACCACATCGATGGTAGTCCACTGAACACAGAAGGTGTTATAAGAGATCTGGGAACACAGGTTAACAGCAACCTCTCTTTTGACCACCACATTGCCACTGTGGTCAGAAAGTCCTTCTATGTGGCACATCTCATCACTAAGGGTTTTGCATCCAGGAAGAAAGAGGTCATTGTCTCCCTCTACTCTTCTCTCATTAGGCCATTCATCGAGTATAATGCTCCATTTGGCATGTACCTCACTAGACACATGCAACAACTGGAAAGGCCGCAAAAGTACCTCACAAAGAGGATCCAAGGCCTTAAACACTTGCCCTATATGGGCAGACTCAAAAAACTCCAACAATTCTCTCTCATATTGCCTACTTAGAGGCGATCTCTGCTTGACTTACAAAGCCATGTCTGACCCAGCTCTGTTAGAAATGCTACATCTAAAGAAATCCCAATCCCTCTGCCCCACACAGTCCAGAGACCTCTACCTAATTACCACAATCAACATAACATGCTGGAGGGACAAGTTCATAATTCAGGGACTACCCATGCTATGGAATAGACTCCCCATACATGTCAAGCAGAGCACCTCACTGGCCCTCTTCAAGTGAAATCTTGATGAGTGGATGGGAAATAGAAAATTCACCCCGGGGATCACTCCAGTGATTCTACTCGACAGAGGCACTGGGAACTAAGATTGGTTGGCATGATGCCAGGGTAATCCTATGGGCTAGGTTTGTAAAGGCTCCAGGGCCATTAGTCTAGTACACACCTATGAACCTATGAACTGTATATACTTCTTCTTCTTTCATCTTTTCCCGATTAGGGGTCACCACAGTGGATAATCTGTCTGCTCATGAGTGGCAGTGGAGTTTTACGGTGTCGAGTTGCCAGCCTGGCCCAATTTAGAGTATCCAATCCACCTACAGCATGTCTTTTGGATGTGGGAGGAAACCGGAGCACCCGGAGGAAACCCACACGACCATAGGGAGGACATGCAGACTCAACACAGAAGGCACCCCAGCCAAGGATCGAACCAGAGAACCTCTTGCTGTGAGGCGGCAACACTAACCGCTGCACCACCACTGCCGCCCTATGAACTGTATATACCTTCAAGTTATATGGGTTTTTGTTTGTTTGTTTTGGTATTTGAATATTTCTTTTTATTTTTTTTAAACAAGATACAGCTTTATTAAATTATCATCTATGACACAGGCAATCTTACATTTATATAAATGAAAATAAACCATACCAAAACAATCTCAGTTGCAAACATTATACATTACAAACTGACACAACTGTAGCTGCAAACATTATACATCACTTATAATATATCCAGTCATTGTCAGTCAACAGACCTCTCAACCTGGAAACGTCAAAATCTGTACAAGGCCCATGAAAAATAGGTACAAATCTGTACGCTGATTTGCATACTTAATTATGTAACCCCGCCCACTCCAATGGAATTGTGGCATACCAATTTTCAAGCGCAAAAATATGGCACCAGAGTCCCCCTGCAGCCATTTCAATGTCCTATAACATGGCAATTTCACCCCATTTACCATAAACACTGTGTGCATACTGCTTTGCTTCTACAATGATTATTTGAATTTTATTTTCACATTTTATAGCACAATGCACAAACACTAGTAGATAGCTGTTAAACAAAGGAACACTGTGTCTCAATGAAAATAGAATTTAAAACTTCTCTGCCCTTTTAACTCACATTCATTGAAACAGCATTGAAACCCACACCACATCCAAAGAAAATGCATCTGGCCAGTGGTGGATAAAGATTACCTTTGGGCTGTTTTCAAATCATAAGCCCCTTGCCCACAAAACAAGAAACATAAATGCATTCTTTGATACACATTCCTTGTATAATACAGCACACTTGTTAGACTTAAGTTAGAGCGCATTTTAAATTTATTGTTTGAACATTTTTTCCAGCAGGCAATGAAACAAAACGCATGAACCGATAATGACAAAACTGCACAATTCAAAACATTTCCATCATAAAGTCTACTCAAACTTCTACAGTCCACCAGTATCAGTAAATACACACAATCTCTGCTGAAGTAAAAGTCATCTACATAATTATACATTAAAGAAATATGTAACTAATGAAGAGGGTGCTGCTAGCAAACAGCTTTACAATATATATTTCATTGTTTCATTGACAAATAAAGTGCCTGTTGCCCTTGAGGAATATATTGCCTAAGTTACATTAAACAATATTACTAGCTTATCATTTTATTAGTGTCCTTAACACTGCCATTTCCCATACACACAGAGCAGTCATGACTCAAGTGCAAAGAAAAAACTATGCAAAGAAAATAAATCAAGTGCAAAGAGAAAGCAATGCAATGCAAGGAAGTACAACATAAGCTAAGCAAGCTTCGTACTGGATGCTGTTTCTCACAGAGTGATAAGCATGTTTCCCACATTGCAATGCCATTTGTTTTGCACATAAGGATGTTTCTCTCTGCTGCTGTAAACAACACTCCTAAAGCAGGTTTCTCTCTTTAACACTGCCATTTCCCATACTCACACACACATACCCACAACAGCCATGACTCCAGCCCAAAGAGAAAACAATGAAAGTAAATTGAGCCTCAAGTACAACATACGCTAAGAAAGCTTCATACTGGATGCTGCTTGCACACAAGGCCATTTCTCCAAGTTTTTGTCTGCTGCTGTAAACGCACTCCTAAAACTAATTTCTCTCTACTGATACAAAGAAACTCCTAAATCAAGTTTCATACTGGATGCTACTTGCACATAACGTTGTTTAACCACATTCCTCTCTGCTGCTGTAAACACACTCCTAAGTTTCTTTCCTTATACTGCTGTGTTGTTTCCCCAAAAACATATACACATACTTACATACATACATACATACATACACACACACACACACACACACACACACACACACACACACACACACACACACACACACACACACACACACACCTTACCTCCAGTTCCAGCCAGCATAATCTGCTCATGATCATGACAGAATAAATCTCCACATCCACGCTAAGTAGCAAAATAAATACATCCAAGCAGTAGTTCTCCATGGCACGCGTCGCAAAACATAAGCCATCCAAACAGTTCCCGCTCGCGTTTACTTCAAATCCAAGCAGAGCTCTCCATGCTAAAGAGAAGCCAGCAGCAGCAGAAAAAATAAATCCAAACAGTTCCCGCTCGCATTTGCTGGAAATACGTGCCCTGTGTGTGGGCTTGAGCTGAATTCCGACTGGTTGGCAGAGCTAACGTTGCTGATGTCATCGCGTACGTGATGACATCAGCAAAACCGCAAATTTTTAAATAAATCTTTAAAAATAAATCGGAAATGAAGGGGTGCCACTCGGGAATCGTGGCACCCCATTATTTAACCCCAAAACTCGTTTTTTACCGAATAATTCGGTACAGTTGGGAGGTATGTCAGTCAACCATTACATAGCTCATTCAAGTCCTGCCTTCTTTTAAACCTCATTCCTCTGCATGTTTTGATCCTACACTTCCCATTGTTTCCAATGTAATTTGTTCCTACCCTTTTTTAAAGATCCCAATTCCAGTTGTTTTATCTCTGTTACTATTTTCACTACTTTTAGTAAAGATGCTTTAGACTTTGATTTCCATTTTCTAGTAACTTCTTTTTTTGGCAGCCATCATAATTGGACTCAACAAGACCTTACTATGGCTAGGCAATTCCAGTTCTGTATCGTAGCTCAATAAATTATTTTCCTTAGTTACACCAATTTGCTCACCCAGCATCTCCAACAGAGAGTCTGCATGGAATTCTTAAAGTCTGCTAATTCATTACACTCCTGGAAAGTATATTCCCAGTTATCTCTTTCTACCCCATCACACCTCCAACATTTGCTGTCTACCTGAGGAAAAATTCTTTGGAGATTACTTGGGGTATAAAATACATATAGTGGAAATAAAAATTGTACACACCCCTGTTAAAATTCAAGATTTTTGTGATATAAAAAAATGAGACTACAATAAATCATTTCAAAACTTTTCCCACCTTTAATGTGACCTATAACCTTTACAATTCAATTGAAACACAAACAAATCTGTTAGGGGAAAAAATATAAAAAAATAAAAAACGTACAATGAGCTGGTTGCATAAGTGTGCACACTCTTAAACTAATACTTTGTTGAAGCACCTTTTGATTTTTCCTTTCTGAAGTATTTTCCATTGAAACACTGGAAAAGGTTTCACTGGTGCAGTCTGTCTGTGGTCTTTATTACCATAAGATCAGGAAGCAGAGTCTCCTTTTGTTGCACTGCTCACTTTTTGTTGGACAAATGTTTGTATTTCTTCCTTAGCATGTACTTCATCAAAAATGAGTTTGTTCCTCCAGAAAAAAACATTTTGAAGATAACTGGGTACAGCAGTTTGAATCTCATGCCTGCTTCTCGACATTCCCTGAATAATGAGATAAATGTGCTCCTCTTCTGCCTGGTGTACAATTAGTAGACACTCTCCACAAACACTCTGCTGTCTCCCACTTTTAGTATTTTATACTTCTGACACAGTTTTCTCAGAATCAACTTCTGCTGGTAAGATTGCATCTTTACTATTAAAGGTCTAGGTTATTTTTTCATAGCCAGGTTTGGAGCATACACACAATGTGCACTTCAATTAACAACTCCTGTTGTGAAATACCAGTCCATCTGCTTATTTGTGTTTTCATAAAATTACTACAGTCTGTTCCTTCCAGCTTCTCAGGTACAGCAGAAAATCATAGGCTTTCCCTACATGCTCTATCCTCTAATTCTGTTAGTTTTTGAAACATCTCTTCTTGTGCAGTCATCTTCAGACAGCCTTTTTTTTTTCATTTTGACTTCTGAGTATCACCTTATCTGAATATCTGGTTAAAGCTTCTTCCATTTTTTCAAGCCTTTTATTGTTTGAGTTGATATACTCCCTCAGTGTTTCATTTATTTTAGTCAGGTCTGTGTGCAGTTGCCTTATACTTTCCTCTAGGTTACTGGAAGTTATGTCTGGAGCTTGCACTGTTTTTTGCTGAACTGCTGCAGTACTTTTCCCAGTCAGTGTTTTTTTTTTTTTTTTTTTTTTTGTCGCCTTTTATTGCTGATTTTCCTTCAGATCCCCTGTATTCCTTTTTTCCTGGTATCCAGGCAGTGCATTTACTAGCCAGTCACTGAAATTTACTCAGAAATCTAGGTCCACCGGCTTTCTCAGCTAAGTTTTTGTTTTCACGCTGGGAGAGCTAGAATTAAGCTGATACTCAATGTGCAGCCATCCTGGAAGTCCCTCCTTCACATTATACGTTGTGTTTTTCCTTATGTTTTTCTCTTTTCTTTCCAAAAGAGAACTGCAAGACAAGTCTAACAGTTCTGTAATATCTTGATCAAATTCTCTCTCCTGATAACCTCTCTGCAGTAACCTAGATTTCTTTTCTTTAATTATATCAAGAATCAGCATCTGATCAGAACAAATTTTTCTGATACACACATAAATTGTAAAAATGCATTTTTTGTAATATGCTCCAACTGGGAGGCTGTGTGGAATAAAACTATGTTCATGTAAGTTTTCATGAGATGTCAGAGTTCAATGTATTACCATCATTCACAGTGGTAGAACTGGTCCCATATAGCTAAACCATCTTTCCATATAATCAGTATAGCATCTATGTGTATATATGCCATAAGTCAAACTTCTCCATAAACTGTTTTCATCTGCATCATAAATATATTTATACTCCCACCAACCTATTACAAGATCATATGAAGTTGCTTGCAAAAAAGCAGTCATTGCTGTTTTATATATTTGTTATATATAGGCATTGTGCTTAGACAAAAAAAAATCATTTTAGATAGTAACTATTCCAGGCTATTTAATAGGACTATTTTATCTATTTCATAATGCAGGCCAACTACGTCAGGCCAACA
Organism: Protopterus annectens; assembly: GCF_019279795.1. Classification (NCBI taxonomy): domain Eukaryota; kingdom Metazoa; phylum Chordata; order Ceratodontiformes; family Protopteridae; genus Protopterus; species Protopterus annectens. Next base: position 842,887,773 of record NC_056737.1, on the reverse strand, counting down.
CCTGATTGCAAACAGCTCCATTCAATGTCTAAATAACATACACCTAAATGTAATATTTATACTTGCTATATACTAGCTGGTCTCTACTTGGATGTTGTCAAATATATTTAACACCTTTCTACTATCTTGTGCCCTTGAGCTTATATGTAAAAAGAACAGATAAAGGTGTTCAAATGGACTACAGACAACTGATACACTAGGTCTCTCAGATGGCTTTCAATAAGGATTCATATATTTCTGGAAGAAGTGCATAGACGGTATAACTATTGTTCTCCCTTTAGTTAGCCATACAACACTATTTTATTGCTTTCATCTAATGTTTCCTGTATAAATAATCCTCAGTTTAAATGTTTCCATAAATTTCTTATCGACGTTATGGCATAAATAATCAGTCCTGTTTTATACCAGCCCAGTTCCTCCTTTGTCAGCATGACTATGTAGTGCAAGGAGAATGCTGATTATGTGCCAATATTCATAAAAAGACAAATCAGTTAAACACTAGAATGGCACAAGACCCAACCTTAACAAATGTTAAGCACCCCCTACTATAGTTGTTAAGGGCAGTGGCAGAATAAAATATTTGTTTCTACCTGCTGTCTGTCAGGAATATGCTCCTGACTTCCTGTTTTAAACTTTAAAAGTTACTAGAATAACAGGATGTGCTTTTGCCTGATTTTCTGAAGGATACAATTTTTGAAACTTAAATGTATGCCATTATTTAGTATCTTCACTTCTCAGTAATTTGTCCAAAATCCTTGGACTCTATGAAGAACACACCCAATATATGAGGCAAAAATCTGGACATTCTGCAAAAATCTGGACAGTTGAAAGGCATAGAAGGTGAGTGTAAATATAAGGGACTGTGTTAGACTGCCTTTCTGAAAGCACTTGCTAAACGTTTTACAGCTTTAAAAGTTGATAAAACACAGCATTTTTTTTTCTTTTTTCATTTTTACTGAAACTTGTAGTGCATGGAGCAGATACAGCTCCATGCACTACAAGGACTTATGAGCAGTTTGCCAACTGCTAACGTAATATTTTGTGTTTTCAACATGAATACCAAGATTCACCTCTTGAGCTTTGCTCTTGAGGTGAATTTCTTGGCATTCATGTCTCGAACACATAATAACAGGGTTTGCATCAGTGAACTGTTCATACTCCTCTATATTGCCATCTTTTTCAAAGCAAAGTCTTCACTGTATGCTAAGCTGTATTTCCTAATATCATGTATTCATGCTTTTTCAACTTTGGCTGTTAACTACTTGCTCAAAATGCCTGAATAATAAGTGCTTCATGCTTTTTCAGCCTTGGCTGTTACTGCTTTCTAAAAATGCCTTTATAATAAGTGCAATAGATGCAAAAAAGAGAGTGTATTCCTCAATTATGTGGTTTGATTAAAGTTCATGAAATTAGTATTGTTTCAATCTTTCATGTCAGCCAGAAGTGCTCTTCACAGCACCCGCAATGTGTCCGGTAATGACTCCTTCTGCAATTCATACAGAGTTACATGTGTCAGTAATATATCTAAATATGATTGTAGATTATTTTTTATAAGACCCGTTGCTCCTGCTACTATTGGAACTGTCTGGGTACCTTTCTTCCACATTGCTCTCTTTTCTGCCTGCAAATCCTGATATTTTATGACTTTGTGTCTCTATGTATGCAAGACATTGCAGTCACTGGGTGTAGCGATTTCAATGATCAATGCTACTTTTGTCTTCTCTTCATGGACTGCTATATCTGGTTTTCTCGCAACTATCTTTTGAACTGCAGGTAATGGGTGATCCCATGTTATGTAGACTTTATCATTTTCTATGATGCTTTGTGGCTCATGTTTCCAGTGTTTTTCAATTACTTCAATATTATAATGTTTGCACAATCACCAGTGCAATAGTCTTGCCACATTATTATGCCTTTCAGTATACTGTCCTTCTGCCATTAGTAACAACCAGCAACAAGGTATGCAACTGTTTCCAATTCTGTTTTACAAAACATACATTTGTCTGTTTCTCCCACATGTTCAATGGACTTTGTAAACCAATGTGTATATAGTCCACTATCTTGGGCTGCCAATATTAACCTTTCATCTTTTGGTTTGAATTCACCTCTCCTTAATCATTCTTGCATTCGATTCTGATCAACATGAGGTTATTCCAGGAGTTTTCTATACTTGCAACTATATTTATGCATTTTCCACATTTCTTGCCTTCTCATCTGATCCTTCACTTCATATTCTTTCTTTGTTTTTTTGGCACATTCAGTTGCCGCCTGATTTTTATCTACTTTTGATTTAATTTCCATTCCTGCTTGACACAGATATGCTTCTGCTAGACTAAGAATGAAAGTCATCTTATATTTATTCTCATGTTTCAAAACTGTCACTATGTTTGTGTCTTGTGAGGTCAGCAAATTTGTATACAGTCCTGTGACTGCAGATCTATACATATAATCAGTTTCAATGAGGCCCATACCTCCTTCTGAACGGGGAATGTATAATCTTGGTATGCACTGATTTTTATAAATCATTTGATGAGCATGAAGCATCATTCTTGTTTTTCTGTTTAATCTAACACCTTTTGGGGCCAGTCAATTATTCCAAAACTGTAAGTTAGGACAGGAAGAGCAAACTGGTTTATAGCTTGAACTTTGTTCCTAGATGTCAATGCTGTTTTCAGGATTAATTTAAGTCTTCTAAAATATTCCTTACTGATTTTTATTTGCACTTGTTCATGTTTTATTGTTGATCCTCCGTCAATTCCCAGAAATGTATGCAGTCCCTCTTGCTCATATTCTTTTATATCACATTCTTGTCCCAAACTGATATTTTCTAGGTGCTGCAGCTTTCCTGCTTTAAAAGTTGCTTTTGTATATTTATCAAGACCAAATGACATTCATATATTATCTGAAAGCTTTGACTACTTGCAGTTGTGCTTTCAGTTCTTCATCTGATGAGCTATACAGTTTTAAGTCATTGACAAGCAGAAGATGAGATGGCTTTACACTTTGTTGCTTTCTGGGAGCCAAATTATAGCCATGACCTAATCTGTTAAGGAGACAGGTTATGGGTTAAGGACAAGGCAAAAGAGCAGCGGTGACAGGGAGTCAGTGTGGGTGATGGCATTTATAATACGTTTGACACATTACTGTGCATGTCCTCTGAAGTTACAGATATAGTTGTAGAAAGCTTTGTGGTTGTCCTTTGCCCAAGAAGCTATATTTTTTCTTGAAATTTAGCCTAAGTATTAATTAACCCTCTTAGCTGCCTGTTTAAATTAGTCAGGGGGATTTGTATGGCTGTGTTCCTCCTATGTTTAGCCAAGATTTATTTTCTTTTGTTGTGTAACCAACTAACATTATGACTCCACCAGGGTGGCTTGTCTTTTGATTTTATCTTATTCTTAATGTGAATGGGCACAGCTCTACATATACATATATCAATATAGCTCTACAGAGATTTTGTAAATATCTCAATGTATGCTATGGTTTTTACTGGATTTGGGGGTGCTTGGAATTCAACCAAGGTGTTGCTTAGTAGAGACAGGCTAGCATTGGACTCGTTTATAAAGGTTTTTGGTTTCTCTGGATCCCCAGATTTAATTTTTATTTCAAGCAATACTGCCTTACGGCAAGATCTGAGAAGTGAAGATATTACATTGGGTGAGGAACATCACCCCCCCCCCCCATGTTTGTGAGTACAAATTCAAGGATGTTTGTACCTCTGGTAGGAGAATGGACTAACTGTTCCAGGATGTTGACATTAACAACATTTAGAAATCACTGGACTTGTGCATTAGAAGTGGTGTAGGATTCCCGGTCTATAGAGGAGTAGTTGAGAACCCCCTTGAATATCATATTGGATTGAACAATGAAGGAATCTAGTACATTGAGATAGGTTTTATGGGTTTCCTGAGACATGGAGGAAGACCTATAGGTTGCAAGGATATGGCATGACACCCTGTTTATGGTGAGTTGCACATGTATGAGTTCCACTGGGCCACACACTTTAACAAGTCTGGAAGTGAGATTGTTATTAATACAGACAGACTCCTCCACCTTTATTTCCCTCCTGTGCTGTAGCTGGCCTAAAGATGTGAAAGAGACTGTAATCTTGCATTGCTGGATACTCTCAGTGACTTTAAACTATGTCTCAGTTACTACACAGATGTCTACACTCTCCAGGGAGTGGAATGCTTTCAGGGAATAGAGTTTCTTGTTAAGACTTCTAGCATTGAGCAGTACCACCTTCAGATATTCCTTCATAGATTCAGTTAAGTAGGCAGGTTTATCAGTTTGGCATTGCCTAAAAAGGCACTATGGAATTGGAAAAGTTATCTGTCAATGTCCGAAAGCTTAGATAGGATAAGTGAAGACCATCCCTGGCAAAGCAGAGTGGTCTATCAAACATGTCCTCCCAAGCCATCAAATATTGTACACCCCCATACTGATATCAGAAGCTAATCCAATTGTTAGAAGCAATTATTTTCTGTTGGTAACATGGCATCATCCTTGGAGAAGGTAGTATGCTGCTCAGTGCTAGGCTCATACCTGCCTGAGACACATAATCAGCAAGCTTGATCATGTCTCACTTCATATAGTCAAGGGAGGAACATCTCAGGTCATTAACACCCACATGGACTATGACAGAGTCATACTGGAATCTGTGGTTCAATTATCTTAGTGTCTGTGTGACTTGATAGATCCTAGCCCTGGAAAGGCAGCTAACAATGACCTTTTCCTTATTTAGTCTGGTGAGGGGGACATCATTGCGCCTCACTATAGCATCACCAATGACCAGGAAATGTGGTTGTTTGCTGGTTTCCCTTAAGGGCTTAGCAGTGGAGGCACTGAATACAGTATTATTATGTGTAGCTCTGGATGGTGTTTTAATGGAGTATTTACATGATGGCTGAGGATCCTTTCTTTGACTGTACTGTGCAGAAGGTCTTAGTGTTTTAGGAAAGTTACCTCTAAGTGCCTCAGCATAAGTAGTGTTACGTGTAGGGTCTTTACTCTGTGCAGTAAGTGTGGTGCAAGTGTCACTGACAACTTCTATAGGATTAGTTCTGGTTGCATGAGAGTTTTGCCTCCAATTTTAAACTGTATTTATACCTCTCACATACTGTATCTGTTTTATTAAGAATAAGTGGGTTACCAGTGTACATAAGGCAATTGCTACAATGCCTCAGAATACCTATCTCAACCAGACTGGCCACATAGAGAGTCAGGAAGTGCTACTATTCTACTCTACTAGGCAGGAGTGAAGAAAACTTAAATATTGAAAAAAAATCAATAAGGCAGAGAACTTGATGAGCAATGCTCAGATATGAGCAAACTAGATGCTCTAGTAGTTCAAAAAATCTGTCTAGACAATAATGCCACAAGAGTGTAGAGCACAAACATTCCTAATGTAAAATGACTGGTTTAGAGCCCAAGTGCTTAAACCAGAACTAAGGCACTTTTAGAATAATAGACACAGTAAGCCTTCAACCAGACAAAATAAGCCTTCAATCAGAAAATCTCAACTCAGAACAAGTACGATGTGAAATTGACAGTGTGCGCAAGCAAGATATGCGGGTTTGCAACTGTGACCATTACTTGAAATTTGAGAACAAAGACTTGATAAAAGAAAATAATTTGGAGAGTATCTGATAGATTTTTGTAAGACAAAAAATCTGCAGTTGACATAACTTCTTTTAACAAAGTAAGCAAAGGCTGTATATGTGAACTTCACCCAATGGGTGTAAAGAAAACAGATTAACTGCATTTCTGAAAGTAAATGATGGAAAAGTTCAATAACAACAATAAATATAAAACCTAGATCCATCTTTGGTACAGATCACCAGCTACCAGTATGTAAAATCTAGTTAAATTTGAAGAATAGTAAGCCATCCAGTTGAAATATAATCTTAAAATATACCTTTGGTTTCAAAGACTATGCACAGTCAATTCACTACATTAGACACAACTGACAGAGTACCAGTGGAACCATTGTAAAAAATCAAGAAAGTTGCACGTGAAGAAAATAAAATGTCAACATAAAAAGTGAAAAAAATGAGTGATTGTGAAGGCTGCCAGATGAGCTAGATAGGATTTTGTAGATAATTCTGTCATTTGCAAAAATTAATGTAAGCCACAAGCTTGTTCTCTTAAATGTAAGAAAATTATGGTAAATGTAGAACTTCAAAATGTAACCACATTGTACTCTGCTGGAGGAAAGCTGATAAGTCAAGCATTGTATAATTGTTTGATCTCAAAACTCGGAGCTGATATGTCTGAATGAATGAATTATTTTTATTGTTTTGAGACCAGAGTTGATGGCTAGAATTTACATGCATAATGTCTTTTATTGCTCTGGCTTCCTGACCAGCTGCAAGATCAAAAGGGCTGTTACACTCTGGGTTTCTGTTAGCCTGGGAAACAGAGAATAACGATGTAATCTGAAATGAGTCAGTGGTACTGTGTTATCAATTTAAGGACAGAGAGAGAGTGAGAATGAGGGCATTTTGCATTTGTTTTCAAAACTGACAACATCACTAGCACTGCCTTGCTCTATATGTAAGTTTATTTTAGAACTGTGTTTGCTCTTAGATATAAATAGGAAATAGGAAGTCTAGCCTAGCTGTTTTCTGTATTGACTTCATAACTTTTCTACTGTATTATTTTAAGCATTTCTCTGTGATCTCTGAACTCTTGACTAGCACTGCGTAGTAAGAAGTATTGTCTTGTGTTATTATGTATTATTAAATATTTTTAAGCCTTTCAACTGTGGCTGTTTTATGTAAAGATAATTTAAGCTCTAGAATATAGTGCATGTATATAGTGATACTGTCCAAGCCACTCCAAATAAACCTTGTTGTTCATCACATTTATAATTTAGATAATAATATTGCACAGTAATAATTGGACACCCTTTAATAAGGGCCTTATTAGTAGCTGGTATTAGTGGTTGCTGGCAAGTGGTACTACCGTATAGTCTGGGCAGAAGGGGCATAGCTGGAAAACCTGTGCCAGCCTTCCCCAGGAGTGTCTGTGTGTTTGTATATAACTCATATTTCAAAGTGTGTGTGTGTGTCAGCTACATGGGCAGGGACACAAAGCACTGGTTGGACAGAGTGGGTGCTGGAGGTTTTAGCTTGACTACTAGGCTGAGATCTGGACCCTATAGCTGTGCCAGTGGGGAGTCTTACTGGGGATCTAGAGAGTAAGGGAGAAACTAGCCTCAAACTGAATGTGATCTCTGTGTGCTCTTAAGGGAAATTGTACTTTACTCTGTATTTGTTATCCTTCCCAATGTGGATGCCCCTCACTGGTGTTAGTGGTGAGGATCGAAGCTCCTTGATTGTTGGATCAGTGCATGGGCGTCACATATTAATTGTTTGGCAGAGGTGGGATACCCACACCACATATTAATTGGTTGGCACATACTACTTGCCTTGTAGTGATGTGGATAGTGAATTCCTCTAGCTTGTGTACAGTGATCACTGAAGGTGTTTTTGTACTCTAAATAAGCCATGCAGTGAATATTCAGAGTTCAGATCACAATTGTTTTATTTCTTTTGTGAGGTTAGTTAGTCAAGGAGAGCAGGCAAGCATGTCAGCAGAGCAGTATGAAAAGCTGACAAGGAGTCAGTTGGCTGAGATGTGCCAGGCTAAAGGACTGATGCAGGGAAACCTGACTAAGGCAGACATGATTGCAGCTCTGGTCACAGCTGCATCAGAAAACAGCAACCAGGAGGACGATCAGACTGACCGTGGAGATGTACAACACTCAGGGAATGCACAGCTCAACCTTTTTGCAGAGGACTTAAAAATCCATCTGGAGCTAAAGAGACTGGAGTTGGAGGCCAGGTATTTGGGAATGGAAGCTGTGGAAAAGGAGAGGCAGAGGCAGCATGAAAAGGAGATGCTGACTCTTTGCCACAGTCATGGAGGTAATGGGGAAGGGAGTAACGGGACCCTAGAAGCACAAAAGGTCAGTAAATTTCTTCTGCAGTTTATAGAGGGGGATGATTTTGATAGTTTCATTCATATGTTTGAGAGGGTATGTAAACAGTATGATGTTGACCAAAGGCTCTGGGTACAGTTCCTGACCCCCTTCCTTCATGGTAAAGCTGTAACTATTTTGTCCAAAATGTCTGACATGGACTGTTTTAATTATACTGCTGTTAAGAATTGTTTGTTAGAATTCTTTAAGCTAACACCTGAGACTTATAGGAAAACGTTTTGTGAGCATAGATGTAAGGCAGATGAAAGTGTGTGTGAATATGTTGCTGAACTGAGCACTTATTTTCATAGGTGGATGAGTGGATGTCAAGCCACAACTTTTGAAGGGCTGGCAGACCTTTTGGCGAGGGAACAAGCCCTTAGCACTTTGCATGAGGACACGAGGATCTGGTTAGCGGATAGACAATGTACTACTTCAGAGGATTTGGGGAAGAAGGGAGACCTATACCTAGCAAGCAGGGCATTCCTGCACAGGAAAGAGACCCCCAGTACTGCTCATTGGTCTAAAGGAACCCATGGTGGGCATCTTAGACTGCCCCAACATAATCTGCTGTTAGCAGGGGAAGCCACTAGTCCAGGTACACATCCAGGACCTAGGGTTACATGTTTTGAATGCAACCAGTGGGGCCATGTGGCATAGAGATGTCCCCAGAGGCAAGGTGGGGAACAAAAGGTGAGAGAGCCAGTAAGTGGGAAAGACAAAATGCCAATAGTAGGTTGTCTTGAGACAATAGGGGTACCAAACTACCATCCTACAGATGTCCTGATAGGGAAGGATTCTGATGAGGCAGTACCATGTGCTTTTGCAGTTACGCACGGTCAGGCTAGGAGACAATCATGTGGATCTGGTAGCCTGGGCGAAACCCAGACAGACCGCATACTGGCAGCCAGGACTGGTGAAGTGGTTACTTTATGGAGGGAGCTACCCTGTAGCAGTGAAGGTGAACCACAGCTGCTTGTGGGTACAGATGTTCCCTTGGACAGAGTGACTGCAATGGTAGAAGTGAATAGTAGTACCCAGGCTGACAGTGAGGCACTGCTGTGTGAGGATGCCAGACATCCTGTGGAAGGGGAGCTGGGAAGGTTTACAAAGAGAAAGTTGAGACAGGCTCAGCTCTCAGACCCTACATTGCAAGGCCTGAGGCAGGTAGCTAGTGAGGCACCTGATTCTCAAGAGAAGGAGAAATATGTATACTGGGACAAAGGGTTACTGTATAGACAGTGGACCCCTGAGGGAGGGCTAGAAGGTGAGAGGGTATAGCAGTTGGTAGTGCCTAGAGCCTACCATTTGGCGCTTCTAGCCATAGCCCATGATATTCCTTTTGCAGGTCATATGGGCATAAAACGTACACAGAGACATATTATGCAGACCTTCTATTGGCCTGGAATTTCCAGAGATGTAACCAGGTACTGCAGGACCTGTGAGTAGTGCCAAAAGGTTAGCAAGGCAGGAGACAAGTTGAGAGCTCCTTTGATGCCTGTGCCTGTGATCGAGGAGCCATTTCAGAGGGTAGCTATGGGCATTCTCTGAGTACCCCAAGTTCCACAGGGTAAAAGTATATCCTAGTGGTAGTAGATTATGCTACAAGATACCCTGAGGCAGTGGCTTTGTCCTCTATTGAGGCAGAAAAGGTGGCAAATACTTTGTTAGAGATTTTCAGCAGGGTAGGTTTCCCAAATGAAATACTGACTGACAGAGGTGTCAGTTTCATGTCAGACCTGCTGGCTTTTCTGTAGAGGTACTGTGGGGTGAAGCTCCTAAAAACGACCCCCTACCATCCCCAGACTAATGGTCTTGTTGAGAGATTAAACTCTACACTCAAGTCCATGCTACAGGCATTTGCAGACCAGTTTAAGAGGGAGTCAGAGAAATATTTGCACCATCTGTTGTTTGCTTATAGAGAGGTTCCCCAGGAATCCACAGGTTTTTCACCCTTTGAGTTGTTGTATGGGCATAGGGTGAGGGGGACCTCTAGACTTAATTCATGATGAGTGGGAAGGTGAGTGTGAACCTCACAAGGAGTCTGTTGTGGTATAGGTCATAAACCTCAGGACAAGGCTCAGGGAACTCATGGTTTGGCCTTGTAGAACCTGGCAGAAGCCCAATAACAGAAAATGGTATGGTATGACAGGAATGCTTGTGCTAGACAGTATGCTGTAGGGAAGCAGGTAATGGTTCTCATTCCTGTCAGACACAACAAGCTGCAAGCAGCTTGGGAGGGATCCCACAAGGTGGTAAGAAAGGTAAGTGATGTTAACTACATGGAGGAACTGCTAGGCAGGAGGCAGGGGCACAAATTGTACCATGTTAACATGATGAAACCTTACCATGATAGGGAGGCCCTTGTGCTGAGTATTTGCAGTGGATTGCAGGAGGAGTCTGAGGGAGATCTGGTGACTGATCTCCTCAGTGAGGTTCTGGCTGACTCTTCAGTGGAAGGGGTAGCAATGTTCCAGCAGCTATCTCCTATCCAGGTTCGAGAAATCAGAGCAGTGTTACATGACTTTGGGGACATGTTCACTAGGAAACCCAGGTGCATCCACCTGGTGCAGCACCAGGTGGATATAGGACCCCAAAGACCTATTAGGCAGGCCCCTTATAGGGTGCCTGAGAGAGTCAAACAGACTCTGAGGGGGGAGATACAGGAGATGTTTGAAATAGGGGTAATTCCAACAGTCCCTGGGCCTCCCCAGTGGCGCTGGTGCCAAAGAAGGATGGCAACAGCAGGTTCTGTGTGGACTACAGGTAATTAAATAGTCACACAGAGTCAGATGCTTACCCTATGCCTAGGATAGATGAGGCCCTACAGCAGCTGGGTGGGGCTAAGTATCTTACAACACTGATCTTACCAAGGGTTACTGGCCAGTGCCCTTGACTCCCAGTGCTAGAGAGAAGTCAGCCTTTGTGACTCCTTTTGGCTTGTATGAGCCATTCCTGGTAATAGCACCTTCAACATGTCAGGGAGGTGCTGGGCAGACTACAGAGGGCAGGGTTGACCATTAAGCCCAGCAAATGTCAGTGGGTATGGCAGAGGTCTCCTACCTGGGACATATAGTGGGGAGTGGTAAGATCAGGCCAGAACCTGCCAAAGTGGAAGCCATTCAGGCATGGCCTGTGCCGCTTACCAAAATCAGGTGAGAGCATTCTTAGGGACAGCAGGGTATTACAGAAAGTTCATCCCTGGTTATAGTACCATAGGTGCTCCCCTCACAGACCTGACAAGGGAAAAACAGGCCAGATAAGGTAGTGTGGACCCCAGCATGTCAGCAGGCATTCCAGAAGCTTAAAGAAGCTTTGGGAGGACCCTCTGTGTTAGCCAGTCCAGATTACAGTAATGAATTTGTTGTGCAGGTATGCTTGGAAGCATAGGGTGGGGGCTGTACTTAGCCAGATTTCTTCAGAGGGAAAATAGCACCCAGTGGTTTATCTCAGTCATAGGCTACAACCCAGGGAGGAATGCTATGCAGCTGTAGAAAAGGAATGTCTAGCCATAGTGTGGGAACTGCAGAAACTTCAGCCGTATCTGTATGGAAGAAAATTAATTGTAGTTACAGACCACAATTCCCTAACATGGTTACACAGAGCCAGCCAGCAAAATGTCAAGTTGCTAAGATGAAGCCTAGGGTTGCAAGCATATGATATGTCAGTGCAGCACCGCAGTGAGATTAGCAATGCCAATGCAGATGGGCTCTCAAGACAGGGAATGGGGTAAGGTATACTCAGACAGATCTAACCCTCTCAAGCAACATTTCTCAAGGGTCACTTGAAAAAGTAGCTTGAGTTCTCCGGGGGGAAAGGGATATGTGAAGGCTGCCACCCTTGCTAGATAGGATTTTGTAGATAATTCTGTCATTTGTAAATATTAATGTAAGCCACATGCTTGTTCTCTTAAATATAAGAAAATTATGGTAAATGTTGAACTTCAAAAACCACATTGCACTCTGCTGGAGGAAAGCTGATAAGTCAAGCATTGTATAATTGTTTGCTCTAAAAACACGAAGTTGAGATGTCTGAATGAAGGAATTATTCCTATTGTTTTGAGACCAGAGTTAATGGATAGAATTTACATGTATAATGTATTTTATTGCTCTGGCTTCCTGACCAGCTGCAAGATCAAAAGAGCTGTTACACTTTGATTTTCTGTTAGTGTGGGAAACAGAGAATAATGATGTAATCTGAAATTAGTCAGTGGTACTGTGTTATCAACTTAAGGACAGAGAGAGAGAGAGAGAGAGAGAGAGAGAATGAGGGCATTTTGCACTTGTTTTCAGAACTGACACTTTTTTTCTCAAAAAAATTTTTATTAATTATATGAATAGCAAGACAATTAAAAGATTATACATAACAAGAAGGCATAAATGAACATATAACAATTTATCTAGTGATAACACCCTTCATGAGATTTTGATAAGTTATTTAGAAATAAAACATACACCATATGTACACTATATACAAGTTAGGCAACCTGAGAGAAAAAAAAAAATATTTAACATTAACTATTTAATATGTTTAGAACCTTTTCTAACACAACCTTTCTAATAGCTTTTTTTTTGGACTTCCACCTAAGTATCTTTGAGCATCAATAAATTTAAAAGCCATTTTCTGGAAAGTAACCCATTTTAATTTAGAACGATCAATCCAATTTTGTATTATATAAAGTTTTAGTAATGAGCAAATAAAAATGATAACATGAATATCAACTTTTGAAAGATGAATCAATGGAATATGTAGAATAGCAAATTCCCACGTCAACGTGGATTTTTGATATCCCATTTTCTGCAGTCTGACTTTCAAAGATGTCCACAATCTGTGAAAAAAATGACAATACCATAGAATATGAAGGAGGTCTGCTTGGGGATGAGAACAGCATGAACACGAAGGGGACTTATTTGGGTTAAATTTGTTTAATTTGATTGGGGTAAAGTAGGCATCATTATTAATCATTAATTGTGTGTATGCTAATTTTTTAAAAGGGATAAATTCCTTAGTGTGTCTAATAGCCAGGACTTCCTGAGATTCTGACAATTGGGAATTATAATTCAACCAAACATTAGATAAAAGACAGTTGTGGTCCATCATTAAAGAATTAATTAATTTATATGAGTTTGAGAGCATTTTATCAGATGATGAAAGTATTTTGATAATCGTGTTAAGGTTTTTCAATTGTGAGTCTATGGGGACCAGACATACAAATTTGTTTTTAATTATTGCTCTTAGTTGTGTAAGAATTGGTGAGTAATTCCAGTTTACTTTCAATAACTTACGCCAGTCAGATAAAGGCAAGTCAAGATATTTCAAAACATCTCCTACTTTTAGATTTTTAATTAAAGGATAGTTAGTTAAGTTCAAAAGTTTATTGTCCAATAATATATTTGGGTTTAGATGAATTGGCTGAACATGGTGCGAGATCTTTTCTAGTTTACACATTTTGAGTAAGGTTTGGAAATCTCTAATCTTTTGTTTAAATACTGTAGATATATTTTTAATAAATAAACTATCCAGAGAGATAAAGAGAATAGCTTCAGGATTTAAATTATTAGAAATGACATAATTATACCATAATTTTATCCATAAAGAGTGATTTGGATAAGAAGTGTTATTGAATTTAGAGATAGTAAGAAGTTTATTGGATGAGACAATCAAATAATAGAGATAAAGATTAGGTAAACCCAAACCTCCCTTGTCCTTCGAAAATGCCAATCTAGAATAGGAAATTCTAACAGATTTAGGGAACCATATGAATTTTGCCAAAGCTTTATTTACAGACTCAAAAACATTTTTTGAAATTATCTGATCAGATGATGAGAATTGGTAAAGAAATTTAGGCAGAATATTCATTTTAATAATGGCCACCCTTGAAAGAAATGAAAGGTTTAGATGCTTCCATCTGTCCATATCAGACAATATAGAGTTCCATAATTTATTAATATTATTTTGAAAGGAATATCTATTATTGTGTTCTAAATTGATTCCTAAATATTTTATATTATAAGTAAACTGAAAATGATCGTCTGGAAACAAAAAAGATTTGTGTGCTAAATGATTTAAGGGAAAAATATGAGTTTTGTAGAATTTAAAAGATAGTTGGAAACCAAAGAAAAATAATCAATAGAATTCATTATTTTTCTGTAATCAGATAATGGAGTTTGAAAGTAGATTACTAAATCATCCATAAAAGCAGAGAAATGAATATTAGTATTAAGAATTCTAGGGATGTTATGAAAAGTATTTTGAGTAATAAACAATAGCAAAGGTTCTAAATAAATGTTGAAAAGAAAAGGGGACAATGGACAACCCTGTCTTGTTCCTTTAGTGATCTTTATCGAGCAGAAAATTGACCATTAATGTATAGTCTAGTAAACATATTCTTGTATAAAACTTTTAAAAATTTATAAAGAATAAGGGAATATTAAAACATAACATAGTTTGAAATAGAAAGTTCCAACATACTCTGTCAAAGGCATTTGATGCATCTATAATCAAAGCATATATAGGGTTTGGATTTTTCTTAATGAGATGAAGTATAGTCTCTAAAGATAGAGTATTATCCCAAGCATGTCTCTGAGACATAAAACCTGATTGATCTGACGAGATAATTGAGGGTAAAATCCGTTTCAATCTGTTAGCCAGAATAGATGACAGAATCTTAATATCCACGTTAATTAAAGAAATGGGTCTATAATTTACTGGGTCAGATTTATCTTTATTATTTTGTTGAATAAGAATGGTTTTGGATGTGTTCCAATGAATATCTGAGATATCATTAACTCTTATGTGATTGTAAACTTTAAATAGAAAGGGAAGAACTACCAATTTGAAAGTTTTGAAAAATTCTGGAGTAAAACCATCAGGTCCCGGAGATTTACCCAATTTAAGATTATCTATTGAATCCGAGATTTCTTGTACCGATATAGGGGTAGAAAGCAGTTTTTGCTGATTATCATTAAGTTTAGGGAACTGCAAAGAGTCTAAAAAGAGTTTTGAGTGATTATCTTTAACAGAATTAGAAGAACCTGAATATAACTCAGTATAAAGAGAGGTGAAAAGTTGAATAATCTCTTCATCAGTATTATATAATCTGTTATTATAAGATAAAGATGTAATATTTGGATTTCTGAAGTTAACTTTAATAATTCTCGCTAAAAATTTAGATGGAACCTGGGCCCACTCTGAATATGAAGCAAGTAGCTTTTGTTCAGCTAAGGAGAGGTTATTTTGGTGAAGCAGAATTAAATCTTTCTGACAATCAAAAATTTGTTTTTCTAAAGTAGCATCATAGTTCAGACTAAGATGGTTTTCCAACGAAGAAATTCTTGATTTTAAGAATTCCTCTTTCTTAAAGTATTGTTTTTTGAAAAAAGCAGCTTTACTAATAAATAAACCTCTTAATCTTGCTTTACATGCAGCCCATTGTATGTCATAAGGAATGTCTGATGATTCAAGACTATTCACCATTTCATTTAGGATTTCTGAAGCTTGTTTGCAAATATCTTCATTTGACAATAAGTTATTATTTAAGGTCCACTTATTAAACATAGTTTTATTTTTGATATTGGGTTTTATGTTCAATTTTAGTGAAATTCTTGAGTGATCCGAAAAGAATCTGGGTTCTGTAGTAAAGTCCACAATATATTTTGAAATATAATCTGAAATTAGAAAGAAGTCTAATCTGGACCACTTAATTATAGCACTTAGAATAATAAGTATATATATCATTCTTGTTTATATTTTTAACAGTGCGGAGGGATCTATTAAATTATATTCTGTCATCAAATCATTTATAGCCAGAGTAGATTGAAGATTATAGGTGACAGTGGAGCGGAACGATCAATTACAGGGTTTATAACTGCATTCCAGTCACCACCCACTATAATATGATGATCCTTATAGGATGCAAGAATATTGTACATTTTAAAATGAACAAATGTTGTGAATTACATGGGCCATATAGATTTAAAATTAATAAGGGTTTGTCCAAACCAGCAATAGAAGCGTTAAATAAGCACCACCTCCCTCATCATCAAATTTCTCATCAATAATATTCCCAATGAATTTTTGTTTAATGATTATAGCTACACCTCTGGAGTTAGATGAGTCACCTGAAGCTATAATCTTTTGATCCATTTTTTAACTCTTTATTCCAATCAATACGTGAAATATGGGTCTCTTGAATAAAACAAATGTTAGCCTGTGATTTAAAGATCATATGAAATAATAGTGACTTTTTCGCTTTATCTTGAATGCCTCTAACATTCCAAGAATCTAAAATTATGTCAACAGGCATATTCTACAAGTATAATCATTATTGATGCTATAAAAGTGAACTCAAGGTGCAAATCCAACACAACATTAAAAAGAAGAAGAAAAAAAAATAAAAGAAAAACAGTCTTTAAGTATTCAAGCAAGTCATCAAATAACATTTGTTGAAAAAAAAAAAGAAAAAAGTTTTTTTAAGAACCATGAAATGTATAATAATAACCTTTATCCTAACCCTAGTGCCTACCCACCAATCCCCCTGTGATAAAGGAAGAGCAGAAGAACATGAAAAAAACATTGTAATTATAGATAATAATAACCTCAAGTTAGAATACAAATTACTCAAAGGAAGCCTAACATAACATAAAGTCCGAGTAATACTACTAAAAATATATACAAAATTAACTAATTTCAAGACATCCAACATGCTTAATCCCTACTTCTAATACTAATCTAAAGCTCCTATCCTTAAATTGAAATTTATAGTGATTAAATGTATTTCCTCAAGTATTTCAAGAGAAAGAGAAACAAGTAAATAATAAATAAATCACACTCTGCTTAACTAGAACACTCTATCATAAGAAGTAATACAATTAAAACTGAAAGATATGTAAGATAACATATATAAGTATAACAAAACCAACTGGTAACATTATAATATAAGTAAATAAGCATAGCATTACTGAACTAAAGATAATAGTCATGCACTATCTACTGAACCTTCTTTAGTACTTTAGTGATAATTTCATTAATCAACATGACCATTAGTATGATAAAAGCACTAATACCTGTAGAATGAGTATTTAGTTATAGTTCAAATAAAGCAAAAGACAACTACCAAGCAACCATATCTCAAAATGAAAAACAATTCAGTCTGGAGATGCATCTATTAACTAGATAATAATAGTACAGGAACTATTCAAAATGAAATATTATAAGCTGTAAGGTTTTAACACTACTTAATATACATGAATAAAGTATAATTATATTATTAAATAGTAACTTAAACAGCATCATATATATTGGACTGAATGTAGAACAATGTGCATACATATAATTTTAAATCTACTTTTTGAATATTTTACTAATGACTCTGTTAGGTTATGTAGCCATACTATTCTTCTAAGCTATAGATGTAACATAGCAAAACAGCATGAAAAGACAAGGTTTTTAAAGTAAACATTTTGAACATCTAATTAAAACAGAAACAAGCAAGCTAAATGCAGTAAATCTAAGGGCTTAAATATATACATGTAGATTCAGCTAATCATATTAAAGATAGTTATTTCAAACCTTTCAAATAAGTAAAGGCTTTCTTAAACATAAACTACTAATCATAAATATCACATCCAGCCTCTGAGAAGAGAGAGAGCAGAGAATAGAAAGAACATGAAACTTTCATATGAACAGGTATACTTTGTAACATTTGTCAAATTAAACACTTCAGTATAATATAAAATATTGTATGAAAAAATATTCTGAATAGGAAAATATGTTCATTTCTTTACACATCCTTTAGAATTTTAATATATAAAACTAACCTGTTCATTTGTTTCCAGAAACATTTTCACTCTGCTTTATGAAAGTAGCAGCTTGCTTTGAAGTCATGCAGACACACTAAAAGTCACTGAATATATTATGTGACATGAATCTGTTTAAATTTATAAAGCAACCTTCATTTATGAAGAGAAAACACTTTATATAATAGCCAGATCTATTAAAAGTTAGTGCTATTGAATACTTGTTGAAAACAAGCAGACTTGTGTATTTGAAACTGTCCTTCTTTCCTCACAAATGATGACATCACCATCCATCTCAGAGAGACCGTAGTGTGCGCATGTTCATGCAGAGCATCAGCTGGAACTCTGAGGGGAAGATTTTCTTGCTAGAATGTTGAGATGGAATGTTTTTCCCTCCAAAAATCATTTAGCTTACACAGAAGGCTGTAACTCCAAAGCTTGTAGTAAAATTAACATATTATCTATTTACACAGCAAGCATATGTGAGAGAAAGAGAAAAAGTAAATACAGGAATTTAAATGCTTCTATTAATCCACACAAATCTAACAAGCATATATCATGTCACTGCACACTGTCACACCAAATCCATCATGTGTAAATTACATGACAAGTTCTTAAGGTAATATAATTATGTCACACCAGAATTACAAATCATGTAACACAAATACTGTCAGATTAAAGAAAAGAAAAGATCAAACCTTATTGTAGTTCTTTAACAGTAGAATATTAAGATACAGTGTCAGGAAGCTTTTAAATGTTTTAAGAAAAATGTCTTTTGCATCTTTAGGATCTGAACATACAAATCTTTTGTCATTAGCTGTGAAAGACAAGGTATTAGGATATGCCATTCGAAATCTAATCCCTCTTTTTATCAAGTCAGCACAATAGGGGCTAGTTTTTGTCTATTTAATTTGATCTGTGCAGGAAGATCTTGGGAAAATGATAGTTTGTGAGACTTCCATATGAATTGTTTCTTTGTTTTAGCAGTTTCTAGGATCTGGAAAGTGTCTTGAAAGTTTAGTAACTTAGTATAAATTAACCTTGGTGTGGAAGAATCTTGCTTTGTACGCAGTGCTCTGTGTGCTCTCTCTACAATTATAGATTTTGAAGAAGCTTCACAATTTAACAGTGTTTCAAAGATATTTTTAGTCACAGATAACAAGTTTTTATTGTCATAAGATTCAGGTAAACCACGAATAATGATGTTATTTCTTCGACTCCTGGCTTCCAGATCCAATATTTTAGCTTGTAAATCTGAAACAGTTTTATCTCTAGACTTAAAGTCACTTTCCAATAAGTCTGTTTTAACCTCCAAAGCTAAGATTTTATCTTCAATAGTAACAATACTATCGTTTATTTGCTTTAAAGATTTACTAAAGTCTGCAAACTGTTCTGAAAAGTTTTGTATAGCACTTTGGATTGGTTTTAATGCTATTTTTAGTTCTTCTAAAAGGAAATTTGAGCCATTTAAATCTTTATTACTTACATTAAAAGTTTCTGTAGGTTGTCTAGATGATTTCAGTCTTTTTGAACCTGAATCTTTTTCAGGAGAGAGCATTGAAGTATATTTGGCCTTTGTAGGCTGAGTCTCCATGGAGTCAGATTTTGTAGCCATGCCCAGAAATGGAATGCAGTTAACAGGATACCAGGAACCAGGAACAGACTGGAGCAGTAGGAGTCCCAGCAGCAGAGAGACCAAGAATGTTCTGAGGTAAAATAAATCCCAGGATAATAATTCCAGAAGAAAACATAATCCAAATGCGTAGAAAAAGATTTATAAAATCTTTTAGTATAAAAATTTGAGGAAAAAGGTTGATGTAATAGTTGTAAAAAAAAACAAAAGTTAAATAGCTGTGAGGAGCTCAGAGAGTAAGGACTAGACTAGTCGGCGGCCATCTTGGAATACAACTGACACTATCACCAGCACAGCCTTGCTCTATATGTAAGTTTATTTTAGAACTGTGTTTGCTTTTAGATATAGATAGGAAATAGGAAGTCTAGTCTAGCTGTTTTCTGTATTGATGTTAGAATGTTTCTACTGTATTATTTTAAGCATTTCTCTATGGACTTTGAACTCTTGACTAGCTCTGTGTATTAAGAAGTATTGTCTTGTGTTCTTATTATTTATTACTAAATATCTTAAACCTTTCAACTGTGGCTGTTTTATGTAGAGATAATTTAAGCTCTAGAGTACATTGCATGTATATAGTGATACTGTCCAAGCCACTCCAAATAAGCCTTGCTGTTCATCACACTTACCATTTGGATAATAATATTGCACAGTAATAATTGGACACCCTTTGATAAGGGCCTTATTAGTAGGTGATATTAGTGGTTGGTGGCTACTGGTCTTACCGTATAGTCTGGGCAGAAGGGGCATAGCTGGAGAATGTGCCAGCCTTCCCCAGGAGTGTCTGTGTATTTGTATATAACTCATATTTCAAAGTGTATGTGTGTCAGCTACTTGGGCAGGGACAGAAAGCACTGGTTGGACAGACAGAGTGCTGGATGTTTTAGCTTGACCACTAGGCTGAGATCTGGACCCTATAGCTGTGCCAGTAGGGAGACTTATTTGGGGATCTGAGAGAAAGGGAGAAACCAGCCCCAAACTGATTTTGATCTCTATATTCTCTTAAGGGAAATTGTACTTTACTGTGTGTGTATTTGTTATCCTTCCCAATGTGGACACCCATCACTGGTGTTAGTGGTGAGGATTGAGGCTCCTTGATTGCTGAGCCAGTGCACGGGCATCACAATGATACTTTGAATATTGCTCACAGAAGGAGAGAAGCTAAAGGCAGGGGAGAAAGTAGAGGCAGTTGTAAAACTTAGCTGAAATTTCCAGAGTGTCTCAAAATATGAAAAAGGCAAGAAGTACAATGAAATTTGCAAGGAAATAGAATCAGAAAATACTAGAGGCAGAACAAGAATTTTTTTTAAACTATGAGAGAAAATTACATAATGCTAAATGACACTCAAGGATGTACAATGCATGATGCTGATAATATTAAGGGAAAATGTAGAGAACAAGTAATTACATTATAAAGAGCAAACAGATCTACAATAATTTCATCACATACGTATGATCAGAAACCAATAGTAATTAAAGAAAAAGTAGAATCTGCATTAAAAGCTTTACTGGAGAAGAAAGCACCGGACACTGATGGCATTTCCAATAAAGCATTAGAGTACTTGTATGTGACTGTTGCAATACTTACAAGTCTCTGCCAGGAAATTTAGAAGAGAGAATCATGGCCAACTGACTAGAAATGATCTCTGTTTTGAAGAACAATGATCCAACTGATTGTGGAAATGATGATACCATCATTCTGATCCCACATGCTAGTAAGATTCATCCCAAGATTATTCAGTGGAAATTAAGACTATATCAGGAACAAGAGCTGCTAGAAGTACAGGCAGGATTCAGGAAGCAGTGAAGAACCAAAGATATCATCATGGATTTGAGAAGGATCCCTGAAAAGGGGAAAAATACCAAAATGGGGTTACATTGTTGCACTGATTGCTGCAAAGCCTTTGATTGTATCATTTATAAAGATCTTTGAGCCACACTGAGAAGCACAGACATAGCAGAATTTTTAATATTTCTCATTTACAGTCCTCACACTGATCAGGAAGCTGCAATTTGGACAGAAGAAAGAAAAGCATAACATGGGTGAGAACTAGTAAAGGTATACAATAGTCAGCATATTTTGATCATGCTAGTTTAATTTATTTGCAGAAAAACTCCTCTCAGAAGCAGACGTGTACAAAGAAAATCAAGGTGTAAAAATTGGAGGAAGAGCTATAATGTACCTTCATTGTGCTGATAATAACCTGTAGCTGGTTGAAGCTGAAGGAGATATAAAACATTTGCTTATCAGGATTAAAAAAAACATAGTCCGAAAATGGATCTGCATCTTAACAAGAAGACAGATCCTGACAAATGGTAAAATTAGCAAATTTATTCTAGATAGAGAAGCAATCGAAACAGTACAGAGCTTCAGCCTTCATAGCTCAATAACAATGGTATGACAAGTAGTCAACAAATACAATAATGATTCACTCTTGACAGAATGGTCAGGAATGCTTTAGATAAGATCTTCACATGCAGAGCTCTATCTTTGAGTAAAAAGAATCAACTTGTCCAAGCTGTGGTATTTTAAAAATTATAATAATGATGCAAAAGTCTGACAACTACCAAGCAACCATATCTCAAAATGAAAAACAATTCAGTCTGGAGATGCATCTATTAACTAGATAATAATAGTACAGGAACTATTCAAAATGAAATATTATAAGCTGTAAGGTTTTAACACTACTTAATATACATGAATAAAGTATAATTATATTATTAAATAGTAACTTAAACAGCATCATATATATTGGACTGAATGTAGAACAATGTGCATACATATAATTTTAAATCTACTTTTTGAATATTTTACTAATGACTCTGTTAGGTTATGTAGCCATACTATTCTTCTAAGCTATAGATGTAACATAGCAAAACAGCATGAAAAGACAAGGTTTTTAAAGTAAACATTTTGAACATCTAATTAAAACAGAAACAAGCAAGCTAAATGCAGTAAATCTAAGGGCTTAAATATATACATGTAGATTCAGCTAATCATATTAAAGATAGTTATTTCAAACCTTTCAAATAAGTAAAGGCTTTCTTAAACATAAACTACTAATCATAAATATCACATCCAGCCTCTGAGAAGAGAGAGAGCAGAGAATAGAAAGAACATGAAACTTTCATATGAACAGGTATACTTTGTAACATTTGTCAAATTAAACACTTCAGTATAATATAAAATATTGTATGAAAAAATATTCTGAATAGGAAAATATGTTCATTTCTTTACACATCCTTTAGAATTTTAATATATAAAACTAACCTGTTCATTTGTTTCCAGAAACATTTTCACTCTGCTTTATGAAAGTAGCAGCTTGCTTTGAAGTCATGCAGACACACTAAAAGTCACTGAATATATTATGTGACATGAATCTGTTTAAATTTAAAAAGCAACCTTCATTTATGAAGAGAAAACACTTTAAATAATAGCCAGATCTATTAAAAAGTTAGTGCTATTGAATACTTGTTGAAAACAAGCAGACTTGTGTATTTGAAACTGTCCTTCTTTCCTCACAAATGATGACATCACCATCCATCTCAGAGAGACTGTAGTGTGCATGTTCATGCAGAGCATCAGCTGGAACTCTGAGGGAAGATTTTCTTGCTAGAATGTTGAGATGGAATGTTTTTCCCTCCAAAAATCATTTAGCTTACACAGAAGGCTGTAACTCCAAAGCTTGTAGTAAAATTAACATATTATCTATTTACACAGCAAGCATATGTGAGAGAAAGAGAAAAAAGTAAATACAGGAATTTAAATGCTTCTATTAATCCACACAAATCTAACAAGCATATATCATGTCACTGCACACTGTCACACCAAATCCATCATGTGTAAATTACATGACAAGTTCTTAAGGTAATATAATTATGTCACACCAGAATTACAAATCATGTAACACAAATACTGTCAGATTAAAGAAAAGAAAAGATCAAACCTTATTGTAGTTCTTTAACAGTAGAATATTAAGATACAGTGTCAGGAAGCTTTTTAAATGTTTTAAGAAAAATGTCTTTTGCATCTTTAGGATCTGAACATACAAATCTTTTGTCATTAGCTGTGAAAGACAAGGTATTAGGATATGCCATTCGAAATCTAATCCTCTTTTATCAAGTCAGCACAATAGGGGCTAGTTTTTGTCTATTTAATTTGATCTGTGCAGGAAGATCTTGGGAAAATGATAGTTTGTGAGACTTCCATATGAATTGTTTCTTTGTTTTAGCAGTTTCTAGGATCTGGAAAGTGTCTTGAAAGTTTAGTAACTTAGTATAAATTAACCTTGGTGTGGAAGAATCTTGCTTTGTACGCAGTGCTCTGTGTGCTCTCTCTACAATTATAGATTTTGAAGAAGCTTCACAATTTAACAGTGTTTCAAAGATATTTTTAGTCACAGATAACAAGTTTTTATTGTCATAAGATTCAGGTAAACCACGAATAATGATGTTATTTCTTCGACTCCTGGCTTCCAGATCCAATATTTTAGCTTGTAAATCTGAAACAGTTTTATCTCTAGACTTAAAGTCACTTTCCAATAAGTCTGTTTTAACCTCCAAAGCTAAGATTTTATCTTCAATAGTAACAATACTATCGTTTATTTGCTTTAAAGATTTACTAAAGTCTGCAAACTGTTCTGAAAAGTTTTGTATAGCACTTTGGATTGGTTTTAATGCTATTTTTAGTTCTTCTAAAAGGAAATTTGAGCCATTTAAATCTTTATTACTTACATTAAAAGTTTCTGTAGGTTGTCTAGATGATTTCAGTCTTTTTGAACCTGAATCTTTTTCAGGAGAGAGCATTGAAGTATATTTGGCCTTTGTAGGCTGAGTCTCCATGGAGTCAGATTTTGTAGCCATGCCCAGAAATGGAATGCAGTTAACAGGATACCAGGAACCAGGAACAGACTGGAGCAGTAGGAGTCCCAGCAGCAGAGAGACCAAGAATGTTCTGAGGTAAAATAAATCCCAGGATAATAATTCCAGAAGAAAACATAATCCAAATGCGTAGAAAAAGATTTATAAAATCTTTTAGTATAAAAATTTGAGGAAAAAGGTTGATGTAATAGTTGTAAAAAAAACAAAAGTTAAATAGCTGTGAGGAGCTCAGAGAGTAAGGACTAGACTAGTCGGCGGCCATCTTGGAATACAACTGACACTATCACCAGCACAGCCTTGCTCTATATGTAAGTTTATTTTAGAACTGTGTTTGCTTTTAGATATAGATAGGAAATAGGAAGTCTAGTCTAGCTGTTTTCTGTATTGATGTTAGAATGTTTCTACTGTATTATTTTAAGCATTTCTCTATGGACTTTGAACTCTTGACTAGCTCTGTGTATTAAGAAGTATTGTCTTGTGTTCTTATTATTTATTACTAAATATCTTAAACCTTTCAACTGTGGCTGTTTTATGTAGAGATAATTTAAGCTCTAGAGTACATTGCATGTATATAGTGATACTGTCCAAGCCACTCCAAATAAGCCTTGCTGTTCATCACACTTACCATTTGGATAATAATATTGCACAGTAATAATTGGACACCCTTTGATAAGGGCCTTATTAGTAGGTGATATTAGTGGTTGGTGGCTACTGGTCTTACCGTATAGTCTGGGCAGAAGGGGCATAGCTGGAGAATGTGTGCCAGCCTTCCCCAGGAGTGTCTGTGTATTTGTATATAACTCATATTTCAAAGTGTATGTGTGTCAGCTACTTGGGCAGGGACAGAAAGCACTGGTTGGACAGACAGAGTGCTGGATGTTTTAGCTTGACCACTAGGCTGAGATCTGGACCCTATAGCTGTGCCAGTAGGGAGACTTATTTGGGGATCTGGAGAGAAAGGGAGAAACCAGCCCCAAACTGATTTTGATCTCTATATTCTCTTAAGGGAAATTGTACTTTACTGTGTGTGTATTTGTTATCCTTCCCAATGTGGACACCCATCACTGGTGTTAGTGGTGAGGATTGAGGCTCCTTGATTGCTGAGCCAGTGCACGGGCATCACAATGATACTTTGAATATTGCTCACAGAAGGAGAGAAGCTAAAGGCAGGGGAGAAAGTAGAGGCAGTTGTAAAACTTAGCTGAAATTTCCAGAGTGTCTCAAAATATGAAAAAGGCAAGAAGTACAATGAAATTTGCAAGGAAATAGAATCAGAAAATACTAGAGGCAGAACAAGAATTTTTTTTAAACTATGAGAGAAAATTACATAATGCTAAATGACACTCAAGGATGTACAATGCATGATGCTGATAATATTAAGGGAAAATGTAGAGAACAAGTAATTACATTATAAAGAGCAAACAGATCTACAATAATTTCATCACATACGTATGATCAGAAACCAATAGTAATTAAAGAAAAAGTAGAATCTGCATTAAAAGCTTTACTGGAGAAGAAAGCACCGGACACTGATGGCATTTCCAATAAAGCATTAGAGTACTTGTATGTGACTGTTGCAATACTTACAAGTCTCTGCCAGGAAATTTAGAAGAGAGAATTATGGCCAACTGACTAGAAATGATCTCTGTTTTGAAGAACAATGATCCAACTGATTGTGGAAATGATGATACCATCATTCTGATCCCACATGCTAGTAAGATTCATCCCAAGATTATTCAGTGGAAATTAAGACTATATCAGGAACAAGAGCTGCTAGAAGTACAGGCAGGATTCAGGAAGCAGTGAAGAACCAAAGATATCATCATGGATTTGAGAAGGATCCCTGAAAAGGGGAAAAATACCAAAATGGGGGTTACATTGTTGCACTGATTGCTGCAAAGCCTTTGATTGTATCATTTATAAAGATCTTTGAGCCACACTGAGAAGCACAGACATAGCAGAATTTTTAATATTTCTCATTTACAGTCCTCACACTGATCAGGAAGCTGCAATTTGGACAGAAGAAAGAAAAGCATAACATGGGTGAGAACTAGTAAAGGTATACAATAGTCAGCATATTTTGATCATGCTAGTTTAATTTATTTGCAGAAAAACTCCTCTCAGAAGCAGACGTGTACAAAGAAAATCAAGGTGTAAAAATTGGAGGAAGAGCTATAATGTACCTTCATTGTGCTGATAATAACCTGTAGCTGGTTGAAGCTGAAGGAGATATAAAACATTTGCTTATCAGGATTAAAAAAAACATAGTCCGAAAATGGATCTGCATCTTAACAAGAAGACAGATCCTGACAAATGGTAAAATTAGCAAATTTATTCTAGATAGAGAAGCAATCGAAACAGTACAGAGCTTTAGCTTTCATAGCTCAATAACAATGGTATGACAAGTAGTCAACAAATACAATAATGATTCACTCTTGACAGAATGGTCAGGAATGCTTTAGATAAGATCTTCACATGCAGAGCTCTATCTTTGAGTAAAAAGAATCAACTTGTCCAAGCTGTGGTATTTTAAAAATTATAATAATGATGCAAAAGTCTGACAGTAAGAAACATGACAGGAAGAAAACTGATGCCTTTGAATTATGGTGTTAGCAAAGAATATGACATATACTTTTCTGCCTGGCAAGGTTATTAATATACAGGAAGAGAACAGAGTTGCAATTTTAGAATGAGAAGAGGAAGGATAGGTAGAAATGAAGACAGGAGAAGAACAAGATAGTGAAAACTTAGTTGGTGGAAGACTTAGGTGAAGAAAAATATGATCTGGAAATAAAACACTTACAAAAGAAGGAAAAGGATCATATATGAATTTTAGCATTAAATGTATATAGCATTAGAAAGAATGTAAGAGGTTTGGTGGTTGGTGGTTGTGAAATTATGTAGCAACAAATAAATAAAAATGGATGTTTTTGCTTGCTAGATATAGACGTAACAAAGAAGAAAATAGAAAAAAATACAGGCAGTATGGGAAGACCAAATTGCTTGGTTAGTAAGAAATGAGACATGTTCAGGAATAGGAATTCTTATAAAAAATTAAGAAAAAATGAAGAAATAAGAATTCTGGATGTAATAATAGTAATATCAAGAAAGGTAGTGATATGTAATATGAGAAAGAAACAAAAATGTATAAAATGAATAGTGATTTATGCACACACTGATATGACAGAGAGAAAACAGTTGTTTGCAGAAACGTAAAACAGTTTGTTAGTAAATATGTCAATAGAGATGGTATGAGAGTTTAACTGTAACCTGAGGGGAGAAAGGAAAATAACATAGGATATTAAGATGTTGAGGGAATTTATAAAATACAGAGATTTAAAAGTTGAAAAGAATAGAGAATGTACATATAAAATGAGAAACTGATCATACAGTTTGCTCTAAAGACATGAAAGAAATAATGTGGAGTACAGATGGCAGGATTTTCAGATCACATAGCAGTATGGGATAGAATAGGTGAAAAGAGTGAAATAGTAAAGCAGGGGAAGGGATGACCATATTTACTCCAAAGTTTAAATGGACGAAGAAAGGGTAAGAGAAAGAAATAATGTGGAAATCATATGACAATAAGACCATGTTATGAAAAATGAACACAGTGGTGGATAATGTGTATGCAGAAGTATAAAATAAATATACTTAGAAACATAGTAGTCAAAAGTAGCTGTGAACCAACCACCAGGAACACTCAGCTGTAGATTCTTGATACTCAGAAAGCTGGAACAAAGGTATTCACCAAACAGGACATCCAAAGTTAGTCCATGTATTTCACTAGAACGTATTACTCCTTCCTTGACAAAAAGACGCTACTCTGTCATAAAACGAGCAATCTTTTATTGTGAACAAACAAGAATAAGCGCTTTCACGCGGTTAAAATACTTAGAAACATAAAATGAAATATAAAATAGAAATAAGATTAAATATAAAAAATACATATTTATAAGAAAGATGTAGAACAAGGAAGTAACAAAATACAGGAAATAGAAAAACAGATGTATGACAAAGAACAGAGGAAAAAGTAAAAATGAAATAGGCATTTTTTTCTGAAAGAAAAGATAGAGGAGGTTCCCCTTATATATGCGAAGATTAAATGAATGAAGGAAGGAAGGTGGAATGGAAGAAGATGTGGTAGAATGCTAAAATTTGTAAGGAAAAGGTATTAAAGAAAAGACAGAAAAATTGGAGTCATATAACAGTAGAGAATACTGACTATAAAATATTTATAAAATATGACATGAAAGGATGGAGAAAGTATTAGATGAGGTAGTAGAATAAGGGGTCTATGGTACAAAAGGAAGAGAGGTAAAAGAAATGTTAATTATAGTGAAAGAAGTAGTAGAGATACCGAAAGAAAATTAAGAAGTAAGACTGAGGATGTGACATAGCTAAAGCTTTGATAAAGTGAGCTATGAAGCAATGTGGCACATTTTAGAGGTATATGGTGTAGAAGAAAATATTAATGCAATAAAGAAATGTTATAAAAATTCCAGGGTACAAACTATGATACATGGATGGATGGGAAAATAAGTATTAACAAAGTAAAACATGGATGCCCAATGAGTATGCTCTTATTTGTATTAGTAATGAATGCAGTAGTACAGAAATTGTTTATGAAATGATGGAGGGAAGATGGGAGATGGAAGGAAATGTTATATTACCAATATGTATGACATATGCAGATGATTTAGTTCTAATAACAAAAACAAGCAGTGAATAAGTAAGGTTGTAATAAAGATTGAAAAGATTTTTAAAAGCTGGTCTGCAGTTATATACAATGAAGTGTAAATGATTTGGAGAGATAAAAAATATGGAATACATTTCACATGAAAGGAATAAATGTGGGAGTGACATTTAGTAAGTATGAAAATGTAATAAGTCAATGCAGAAAGATAATGAAACATAAAAATGTCAGATAATTTTTATTTCTTATATATACACATATGTATATATATATATATATATATATATATATATATATATATATATATATATATATATATATATATATATATATATATATGGAAAGAAAGTGTTTTAACTATAGTTAAGAAACAACAAAACATTTGGTTTGCAAAAGGAATAAAGAATTTTTGGAAAAGTTTAAAAATTAATATAGGTGGGAAAGATTTAAGTGTCCATAATACTTTCCTATTCTAAGCTTCTGCATGGCATCTCTAGTGATGTGCATGCTATGATTAAGGACATTGTCTGTTTTTTTTTCAAATGTTTGTTTGAAAAAAAAAGATATCAAAAACACTAACCATTTAAACTTCCTTGCAAGCTCTACAGTGTGAACCGCAGTCATCTTTAGTTACTGCATTTCAATTCTAAGCTCTGGCTGCCACTGTCCCATGCCTGCTCATAAATATATCAGGAACGCTAATCATTTAAACTCCCCTGCAAGCAACTGGAGGCAACCAAATCTAAATTACTTCCTTCCATTTCAGCCTGTTGATGGTGTTGCTCCATAGTTGCAGAAGATTCAACTTTATGAGAATGCCCACGGAAGCAAGTAATTTAGATTTGGTTGCCTCCAATTGGTTACAAGCTTGCTAGTAGCCTTCCAACAATGTATCTTGTTTAAATGTTACTGTAACAGACGTACAAAGGATAGAAAAATCTACTTTAGAACCATCTTACACAACAGCTCTATGCTCAGTTAATGAGCACACTGTTAATGTTTCGTCTGTGCTGAATTTGCCCACGGACAATGAGGAACCTGTTAATGAGAGAGATCTGGGTGCTTGACTGAAAGTTAAGAACAATGCTTTACCCACTTTCTCTTTTTACAGAATTCCCGCTTACAGTCAAAGGCTTACAATCGAGGAAGACAGCATGATCCATGAGCAGAGGTCGCAAGATATTTCTGATTCCCTGAATGATGAGAATTTTATTGCCATCAATTTATCCAAGACAGTTTTGAATGGAGCACGTTTCCATTATGAATAAGGGGCTTACCTACATACCAGCTGCTCGATCTAAGTTACAGGATATCATTATTGATTTTAAATTGTTTTCAAGGAATGTGATGCTAAAATTACTATATGGCAATAATGATAATACCAATAGTAATGCCACTTTAAGGAAACCCAGCACTTATGTACCAGTATTAAGTCCACCTTTAGAAACATTTATAAGAGTCTGTGAACGTGAAATGGTCCATATATAAAAAAAACCCGTGCAGACAAGGTTTTTACAATTTAATGAGGGAAGAACGGTCTGCTTTGAAGGAGTTAGAGCACACTTAACTTATTATTAGGCCCGCAAACAAAGGAGGCAACATTGTTTTTAATGGATTTGCATGATTATAATTCCAGAATGATGCAAATGTTACAGGATGATAGCACCTATGAAATTATTAATATAATAAGGGTTAACAGAATGATTGCTTTTGTGAATGACATGTTTTATGATATGCTGATTTCTAGCATGATTACAAAAGAGATTTTTGACTTTTTATATGTACAACATCCTAGAATTCCAGTGATAAAAGGTTTACCTAAAGTGCACAAAGATCTGAGAAATCCAACACTTAGGCCAATTGTGGCAGGTAGATGCTGGGTTACTGAGCCAGCCTCTCTATATGTAGAAAGTAAACTAAAGGAAATTGTAATGTGCTCCTTGGCAGTGCTGAAAGACACTCAACATTTTTTTAGAGACACTATTTGACTATATCAGTAATGACTCCATTAACTTTAAATATTTACTCATTGTGCTAGATAAACAAAGTCTCTTTACTGTCATACTGAATGGATATGGTATTGAAAATGTCAGGTCTTATTTACGAGAAAAGAGTGACTACAGTGCAAATACCTTACAAACTATTTGCATGTTACTGAAATTAATTTTAGAGAACAATGTTTTTGTTTACAATACACAGATTTTTTTTGGCTGAAATGTGGGATTGGGATGGGTACCCCATGTGCCAAGAGTCATGCCAACCTTGTGTTGACATACTGGGAGGAGTATCTGGTACTCACACCCACGCATGAGTTTTATCAATATATAGCTTATTATAAAAGAATTGTTGATGACATCTTTTTGTTGTGGCGTGGTACAAGGGAACAACTTGATCAGTTTGTAATGTATTTATAATAAACTACAGATTTTCTAAGATTTACATCACAGGCTTCATATGAGGCAATAGATTTTTTGGATGTATGTATTTCTGTTAATGATGATAACAAGTTTACTACTCAAATGTATCGGAAGAACTGTTGGAAAAATAAGCGTCTGCATAGAGCCAGTATGCACCCTGGATATGTACATAGAAACATAATCAAGGGGCAAATAGTTAGAACATCTAGGTTACACACTTCAGATGTTGATTATTTGTGTGGCTTTGAGACTCTTGCTGAACAACTATTAACAAGAGGCTACCACACTAAAGAAGTGAATAATATGATGAATGATAGGTTTGAATTGAGATCGACAAATGGTTTATCTTATTTTTCTAAACACTATAAAGCACATCCTAAGGGGCAACCATAAATAGAAAGTCAATCTAATTTTCATATAAATAAAGTTAAAGTCTCTATGACCTATACCAGTGATGTAGATGATATTTGCAGAGTTATTACAAACAACTGGAAGTTGTTAGCTATGGAAGGGCAAATTAAAGAGATCATTGGAAATTAACCTAGTTTTCTATTTAAAAAGTGTAAGAACTTAAAACTCAGACTCTACTATCCTTATCCTTATATCAATTGAGTTTTGAGTCATAGGACTGGCACTTTTCCTTGCAAGTTATGCAAAGCTTGTCATTGCATTAATAATAAGAAGGTTTTTATTCATCCTACTTTTCTTAATAGATATATTCTGCACTTGTATGCAGATTGCACTACTAAGCATCTTGTATATATTACAACTTGTAATAAATGTTCGTGGTTTTATATTGGAAAAGCTGATAGGCATTTCAAAGAAAGAATACTCCAGCATGCAAGAAACATTTCATCAAGGAATGATAGTAATGCTTTAGCTGAGTCTATTATCCAGTTTCCATCACATAATTTTGTTTTTATGGTTTTACAAATCATTGATTCTGATTTAAGAGGTGGATATGTTTTTAATTGCACAGAGATTGCTGAATTGTGATGGTTTGCCAAATTGCAAGCTGATAAGTTGCCAGGACTGAATGGTCAGGTTCCCCTTAAGCCTGTTTTAAAAAGACATCATTTGCAATGTAAAATTCGATTGGTTGAAACTCCTTTTAAATTGAGTGTCTTACATTTATTGTTTTAGATCTGAAGAAAATTTTAACCAAAAGAGCTCACCTGCTTTTATTTTATATTAAGGTGTTTCATTTTATGTTCCATTAAGATGGACAGGAAGAAATATTGTAATCTCTCAAAAGAAGATAAAGCAATTTTGAATAATATCACCAACGACAAGAGTATCAGGTGCATGAAACCTGAGAAGGGTGGGGGACTGGTCATCACAGACTGGATAGATTATTCAGGTCGAATTTACAAATTGTTGAATGATGAGGAGGTGTACGCTGTAGTGTCTCTCAATGAGATCAACATAGCCTGTTGGGCCATTAACGTTTTCTTAGATGAACTTTTGCTGTTTGACACTATGTCACAAAGTTTATATGATTTTCTCAGGGTACAAAACCCGACTATTCTGAAGATATTTGGTATTCTGAAAATTCATTCCAACATCTCTGAGCGTTCTCTATAACCAATTGTTGCAGCAAGTGGCTCTATCACTGGGTCAATGGCAAAATTCATTAATCTTGAGTTGAAACAGCTTCTTTGCTATTTTCCATATATTATTTGAGATTCATGGGATTTGTTGGACAAACTTCAGAACATTAGACCTGGGATGATGTTCTGTTTGTGATCTGTGATATAAAAGTTTATACGCAGTGATTCCCCACGAAGAAGGTCTACTATGGTTTGGGGAAACCGTGACTCAGTTTGGTTCTCTGTCAGTTTCTGACATCACACTTGTCTGTGATTTTTATGGAAATTGTACTTAATAACAACTTCTTGTTTTTTGAAGTGGAAATTTATAAACAGCTGCAAGATGTTGCAATGGGGTTCGCCTGTGCCCCCATGTTTGCAAATGCACTCCTTCTTAGGTGGGATCTTACAACCTTGTTCAAACTTCCCCTTTTTGAAAAATGTCTGGAATATGTTTGATACCTTGATGATTTGTTGTTCATATGGTCTGATACCAAGGCCCAATTTGAAGCATTTCTGAGGCAATTACATTTTAGTACCTCATTTTTGAGGTTCACTCAGCATATAGAGTCTGAATGTATAAACTACTTGGATATTAAGATTATGAAAGAAGATACTGGTGGCTTGGATACACAGATTTTTAGAAAGTCCACCTTCTCCAGTTATTTTCTTTTTTCACCAGTTGCCATCCATTTAATCAGAAAAGGGGTATAGTGAAAAGGCAGCTTATTAAAATTTCCTGTTTGACCTCTGATGACAATATGTGTTCACAACATTTTGATGCACTTAAATGTATGTTTCTTGATAGAGGTTACCCCAAATTTTTGTTTGATAACCTAAGTGAGGAGGTGTGGATGGAAAGACATAATAGGTATGCCTCAATTATAAAACAGGGCCTGAGGACTGGTGACTTTAAACAATGTGAAGGAGAAGGTAAGGAGTTTTCAGCACACACCAACATCATGCTACATTACTCCCTCAATGCTAAGGACATACAAAAAGTGTTGCAGAGAAATTGGAGCATTCTGCAATGTGATGAAGGGTTAAGAATGTGTTTTCCTGAACACCTAGCCTTTACCTTCAAAAATAAGGCCAATACAAAATGCCTATTGGAGAAACCAAAAGATGGCCTGTATGATGACTTTTGGGTGACAACAAAATGTGGCTGCTGTCATCAGTGCTCATTTATTGAAACAATATTTGAGTGTGATTTGTTTGACAAGGTTAGAGGCATGAATGCTCATGGTAAGTTCAATTGCTTTTCAGAAAGGATTGTTTACCTGGCCAGATGCACTTCATGTCCTGCTTTTTATACAGGCAAGACTAAGAATGCTTTCAACAGGAGGATATATCAATGCCTTTATAGAATAGCCAAGAAAGACCAGAAAAGTGTACTGGCCAGACATGCTTGTATATGTAAGAATTTCAGGAAATTTTCTTTTTTAGGACTGGAACAAGTTGAAACAGCTGCTTTTGTTGGAGACTGGGAGAACAAATTGCTGCACAGGGAGATGCACTAGCAACTTACTAGATGCAGCAAATCCACCCGGTCTTAATGACTATATTTCTATATCGAGTGAACTTAAGAGGAGAGAGAATAAGATTTATGTCATAGATTTATTTTACAGAACTTTACAGTATTCTACAGCATCTTTTATTAACTATTAACTTTTTTCTTTTCTTCTGTTTTTCTTTGCAAGCTCATGCCTCTTTAAAACACTTGCGATGTTTTCAGGACTTGAAGCATTTAATTGTTTTTTGCTGGGAATATGGTTCCAGCTCATTTAAGCTTTTAAGCAGCATCGCAGTCTTTGTAACTCATGGTTCTGAAGAGGTCTGTTCACAGAAGAAAGTGCTTAACCATGATTTTATTTTGTGTTTTCACATTAAAAGTTCATTTATATGTGTTCCTGGGCTTCCTGGTCAGTTTTTCATTCCAGCTGAAAAAAAGAATGTATTTAGTTAAAATAATTTGTTCCACAACATTTCTGACAAAGTACTCTGTAGGGAATTTCTAAAAATCTATCAATTCTTTACATTTCCAAAACACATGTTCCCATTACCCCTCTTTTCCATCACATCTACAGCAATTGCTTTCTGACTGTGGAAAATGTCTCTAAAGTCTATCTACTTAGAGTATAAAAATACCTGTGCAAACACTTCCATGCAAAAATCCTAAACTTTCTAGATTTTGTTGCATAACTGGGAGCCATACAAATATTCTCCCATTATTTTCTTTATCTATGGCCTTTCCATTCTCATTTTCCAGTCTTGACTAACCTTTTCTTTTTGATTCTTATAGTTATCCTGGATTATTTTATATAATCTAATTATCATTTTTTTTTACTGTAGCTTCTGTTCTAGATTCAAATGTAAACTTTCATTTAACACTCCCCTATCCGTTTCTCTACGCCTATACTTTGTTATCAATCCCTGCTAGGGAATGCAGTCTCCAACCTGCAGTTCAAACATCAGCCATTGGCCTTGTCTCAGTCTATGGCTTTTTCCTCCCAAGTTATTTGCTCCAAATATCTCGGTTCTTTTATACATTTTCGTTAGTAAATTTCAGTCCCCATTTACCTATCTACTGTGCTCCAACTTATAGTCATCTCTGTTTGCAAAATGTCTTTTCTCCATTCTCATATTGGCTTAGTTCTCAAAATATTTTCTGTTACCTTGTACATATGATATTCTGCATGGTTGTTACTGTTCTCCTTAAGTACCTACATTCAAAAATCTTCCGTTTCTTTATTTCATGAATTGCCACTCCCCATTTTAACGTCATTTCTTTCCACTTTGATTTGTAGTTTTCTGCTTGTGATATGTATGTATGTGTGTGTGTGTGTGTGTGTGTGTGTGTGTGTGTGTGTGTGTGTGTGTGTGTGTGTGTGTGTGTGTGTGTGTGTGTGTGTGTGTGTGTGTGTGTGTGTGTGTATATATATATATATATATATATATATATATATATATATATATATATATAGATAGATAGATATAGATAGATATATGAGCCTTAACTGCATAGCAGTAAAGTATCTCTGCAAATCTGATAATCCTAAACCACCTTGTTCTGGGAGGAGAAACAAGTTTCCCCATTTAACTCTTGCCCTCCTTCTCCTCCTCTATCACTATTGGAGCACCTCTTGAATACAGTATTATTACCCCCTTTTTTCTTTCTGTTTTTCTGCTGAATAACTATTCTAGAATATTTTCTTTGCCAGATTAACATACTCATTTCTAAGTGTATTTCCTGTGCCATTATTATTTGCATTCTACACTTCTTAAAATAATTCAGTATTTTATAATATTAATAAATAATTTTTTGCTTCTTATCCATACCTACAATGCATTCAGTTTCCATGGTACAACTGATAAGGCAGTTGTTCTGATAAGACACTATTACTTTCCACTTATTTTCCATGAAGTTTTTTTAAATATATGTTCCCACCTTGCAACTTACATGTATACATTCATGCTTAACAGGCTGAACGTATACACACAAACACACATACACTGTTTGTTTATTGATTTAGTATTTGATGGCCTGCAGTCATTTCTCTCAACATCTTGTCTGTCCTAATTAACATAATTCAAAATACAGTGAAAAACAGCAACTGTTTTACAATATATTTCCTTGATGCTTTTTGAGAAATTGTCTGAAACAATAAATACACTGGGAAAGATTAAAATGCATAGCTGAAACTTTAAGTTATTTCTAAACTATTGACTGCTTAAAAAATCAGTCATAAGCAATTAGGCACATGAAAAGGTAAAAAAATGTAAATATATATATATATATATATATATATATATATATATATAAAACATCTCCCAACATACATTTTTCATGCATACCATAAAAGTAACATGCTTATTAAATAGTTTTAACACATAAAATAATATCCTGGAACATAACGAAGTATAGAATTTGAGGGAGTGGTTAAGAATCTAAAGGTGGGAGAAATCTTGGAGATAAAAGCTATACGACTGGACCCTGGCCCTGGAGTTGACAGCAGTAACATTAACTACTGCACCACCATGTTTCACATTCTCTAATTATTGGATAAAACAGAGAATGAACTTCAGGATAAAATTTATACCAAGAATACTGGACAAAAGGTAAAAATCATTAATGCAGAAAAGGAATGTGAGATTGCATTAATTAATAAACAATGCAGCAATTTTGATAAGGCATACAGAAAGGGAAATAAAAAGCTATGATGCAACAGGAAGGCACTTCAGTAGAAGAAGGGAGGCAATGATACTTTCTTCAGATCCCTTGTCAGTCCAACTTTACAGCAATGTGTTCAGCAAAGAAGGCATGTGATAATGTCTAAAAAATAATATTTTGTCAGACCAAATCTGTAGTAATGTGTCCAGTTTGTAAAGCCTCTTTGTAGAAAAGATGACTGTAATCTGAAGTCAGTACAGAGCACAGTAACAAATATGATTCAGGTCTAACAAAGATAGCTGCCCCCCCTAGCAAAGAAACATGTTTTGTATACATACATTGATGGAAGAAATGTTCAGTAAATTTGCAAGGACATAATGTATTCCTAGGTTTGACTGTCAGCTTACAACCTATTGGCCTTAAAGAATCTTGATCTGTTTTCTACTTCCCCTGTATCAAACTATTTTGAACTTCATTAAAGAATGTCCTGTTCTTATTGTAATAGGAGACTTACTAAATAATCTTGAAAGATGTCTTCTAAAGTACCTGCCACTTATTTCTAGTTGTCAGTGTATTCATCTTAGTAAGTCCTTGTTTTCAGTTACTGAGAAGGTTAAAATTGACTCCTGGGGGAAACTGGTAAAACCACCTAAAACAGAGAGAGTTGTGGTGGCAGATTAACATAGCCGGCCTTAGGCATAGGCCAACTAGGCAGCCACCTAGGGCGCCACTCTAGCAGGGGCTCTTTTCCAGTAATGTGGATGTTATAGGTAGACCAGGATGACAGCACCAGGTAGTGTGTGTGTGTGTGGGGGGGGCACTGTGAAGACCTTTTGCCTAGGGCACCAGTTGAGCAAAGGCCAGTCCTGCAGATTAAATTAACATTACATGACCCACCAGGTCTTAAAGGCAGCCATTAACTGTATTTTAAAGAAGGCAGCTATTCTTTAGTTATTTAATAACTTTGATTCTTTATTTTAGTTTTTCGAGGTTATATAATAATGTGTAAGTTTAAGGGCTGATTTTGATAATAAGATGTTGCTCTACTATTTTCATTATTATTTGTGTAATTATTGATTACACGTGATGGTTCACTGACTATTTAAATGGTTTTACTGTTGCAGTTATTATGATTCTGATGAAGTCCATTCATTAAGATAAGAGCGCTTAATCAGTCTTTTGGATTTTTATTAAATCAGTTTTTGATTACTTCAACAAACAGTTTTTGAAGTTTTTTGTAATTATTTTTCCTGGGAGCAATACATCCTGACTGTTGTTTGATTGAGGAAAGAAATGTTCAGTAAGGCTGCAAGGAAGTAATGCATTTTTAGGGTTGAGTGTCAGCTTACAACTTATTTCTCCTTTACCAAACTATTTTGAATTCCATTAAAGAATGACCTGTTCTTACTGTAAAAGGAAACTTACAATCAGCTTGAAAGATGTCGTCTAAAGTATCTGCCACTTATTTCTAGCAGTCAGTGTATTAATTTCAATATGTTCTTGTTTTCAGTTATTGAGAAGGTTAAAATTGACTCCTGGGGGAAATTGGGAAAATCAGCTAAAACAGAGAGAGTTGTGGCAGCAGATTAAATTAATTTACTCCATAAGCTCGAAAGGTGTTACCTAAAATATCTGCCGCATACTTCTATTATTGATTTTTATTTTTTAGTGTTAGATTCCCAAGTCTGATGTTAGCTCCCCTATTGTCTTGTTCCAATCATAGACTTTCACAAAGGTAAACAGATAGATGTAACCTTAATAATTTATATAAAAAAAAAACCATGCAAAAAATAGTTCCTAAAATATTTCCAGAAATCAGGTTTTCCAACTATTTGATTTTTCTATTAAGAGACCTATACCCTTTTCAAGTTGTTTCAGGCATCTTGTTTGAAAACTACAGCATACTGTGTTATATTCCATAACAGGTGAGGTTAATGAGAATAATGTGGTAGAGTGATCTATTTTAACTGAGAACTGGAATTAGATGTGTTTTTCTGACATTAAACGTTAGACTGACATATATTTAAATTGTTGCAAATACATAAAACTAAGCCAAACATATAATGCCATCAATTTATTACATAATTTCAGTGGACAACTAAAACCTTGGCTATAACCATCTAGGCCAAAGAGTATAAAATGTCTGCACACCATTAACCCCATGTAATCAAGGAATTAATCCCATCATATGAATCATCAAATGCCCTAGTAATGCTTTTAAAGTAAGGGGCCTTGACAAAAGACAGAAAAATGCACTATTAGCAGTAACTGAATACACCATTCAAGTTATAAACCAAATAGCACATATTACTTAATATTACTTTGAGTAAATTTGAAACAAATTCTGTACTGGACATTAGAATGGCTTAATAAATGAAAAGCAAACTATAAGAAAATGCATACATAAATTCAGGCATGTATGTATTTATCTTAACCTAGTGGAGATGTTTATAGGTTCATAAGTAGGTACTAGGCTATTGGCCCTAGGGCCTATATACGCCTAGCCAAACGGAGTTTGTTTCTGACCAAGTACTAAGAGTTAAGAAGTGCACTGTTGATAGGATAAAAAATATTTTTAAGCCACTGGATTGGCTGCAACACAATATTTATGTTTTTACCCAGCACTTGTTATTTATGATCTGAAAAAGGCTTAAGAAACTGAAAGTGCTTATCTCAGCTGAGAATTTCATGTTTTTAACATTTTTATTGTTTTTCTTTGAATAAAAAGTGTTTTTATCGCTGTTGACACAGTGTAAGCTCGTGGTGGTGTACCTTGAAGACTTTCCTGATAGGTAGATATATAATCTGTTTACATTCCAAAATATTGAATATTTTTTGTTCAAAGAATGAAATATTGATAAAAAAAAAACATTGAAACATTAAACATTTTAAAATTGTCCCAGCAGGGGGAGAACCATTTTCTTTGCCACATTTTTATCAATGTTTTGTGATTCAATGCTTTTTTGTTTGATATTCTGTGATTCAAGCAAAAACATTTGATAATATGCACTATTACCATATATAGATATATATTTTTGTTTTCCCTCTCCTAGTATTGTCCTTTTCAAGGCTTTAGCCTTTATCTCTCTTTTGGCATGAAAGCTGTGAAGGGCT
The DNA here is from genome assembly GCF_019279795.1 of Protopterus annectens. Classification (NCBI taxonomy): domain Eukaryota; kingdom Metazoa; phylum Chordata; order Ceratodontiformes; family Protopteridae; genus Protopterus; species Protopterus annectens. The sequence goes on along the minus strand of NC_056737.1, from coordinate 842,847,494 downwards.
TGGCGACTAAACTACTTTTTTTTTTATATAGTCAGCTCATCTTAAGCTAATGGTTTGGGCATATGGATGGTGCCTTTGATGCTTTGGAAGGTAGCTGTCTGCAGCCTGTGAGGGTATATAATGGCTGAATATCTACTCTTATGGTAAGCTTCCTTATACTGCTGCCTTCCCTATCAAGGATTTGTATCAGAGTATTAGCAAACAAAATAAAATAGGGGGATTCTAAGTGCCCAGCAGTGGTAGAGTTTTTAGTATTATGTAGAACAGAAGCTGCTGTTAAAAAGAGATAATTAGTAGGGCATATAACATATTGCATGATAACTACAGGAATCAATCAGAGGAGGTTAGAAAGGATTGAGAAGAGAGATTGGATATACAATTCACAAAGAAGCAATGGCAGGATATATGTATGGCACCCAAATATGTAATAAAGTTTAGAAGATTTAAGATTTTTGCTTTGAAGTGATTACATAGGCATTTTTATTCCCCCAAGCAAACTCCAAATAATTTTTCCTCAGGCAGGCAGCAAATGTTGGAGTTGTGATGGGGAAGAAAGAGGTGATTGGGAACACATTTTATGGACGTGTAATGAGTTGTCAGACTTTAAAAATTCCCTGCAGACTACACTGTCTGAAATACTGGGTGAGCAAATAGGTATAACTAAGGCAATGATTTTTTGAGCTGTGATACAAAATCAGAATTGCGCAGACATAGTAAAGCCTTTCTGAGTTTAATTCTGGTGGCTAACAAAAAGCAATTACTAGAAAATGGAAATCACATTCTAAACCTGCAGTACTAGAAGTAGTGAATATATTAACAGAGATAAAATAATTGGAAGTGAGATCTTTAGAAATGAGTAGGAGCAAACTGTATAGAAATAAATTTGTATTGTGGGAACAATACATACAGAATAATGTTTTGGAGAAGGAAGGAATTGAATGAGCTATGTAAAGTTCGAATGACAATGACTTTATAGTAGATTATATGTGCTGTATAATGTTTGAAGTTAAAATATGTCAATATGGTTTGTTTTCTTTTATATAAAGGTATGACTATCTATGTCATAAGTGATAATTCAATAAAGATGTTTCTTGTTAAAAAAAAATACAAGAGCATTTCATCTGACATGAAAATAAGTTCATTAGGAGCAATAGGGACAGAAACTGGGAGATGAGGCAGTCCGACAACAAAACATTTTAGAATGCTTCTAAACAGAAGCATCAGTGACTGTTATCAAACTGAAACCACTTATGAGCTAACATTTAGCAAGATTCTTAATAGAGACTAGAGCAAAAGTGATAAGATTCAGAACTGCTCTTGGATGGGCTTACCAACGGACAGCAGGTAGCAGAGAAACGTGAGTTTTCATTTTATTTATATCATAATATGTAATACTGAGTAAATTGCTTTTCTTTTCTTTTCTTTTCATCTGGTCAGCCATAACACATACAAAGGGGGCAATAAAGATGTAGATGGGCTGAGACATGCAGTATGAATTTGGTCACAGTTCAGAGGCAAACGTAGTTTCTGTCATGATCGGCATGCATAAAAGTACCTAGCAAAGGGAAAAAATGTATCACAGCTGGTCTGTATATGGCTCAACTCTTTTCTAACCTTGCCTTTATAAGACACAAATATGCCAAGCCTTTTACATTTTAAGAGGTCCAATATGATTTGGGGACTATGGCCTCACAAACTAGAAGGCCGCAGATTAATTGTTCTGAAAACTGATGTCAAGCCAGTCAAGGTATGATGAAAGACAGTGTAGATAGACAGTAAGCAATTAGTGCATATAAATAAATAGATGGTGTTCTTGCACATTTATAAAACACAGGAAACCTCATATACCTTAAAGGTATTCATATTCATAAGCCATTTCTCTAATTCACTCATGTTGAGTTTTGCTCCTACAGAATTCAGGATCAATAAGCAGTTTGCTATTCTACTGACACAAATATCTCCATGATTTTTACTGGGTTTGACAAGCAGAGTAAAGGCAGTCAGTCTGTGCTGATCATAGAGTTTTGTTTAAAATGACAGTCTTGCAGTATATGGGAGGTCTTAGGTGAGTCCCAAATGGAAGCTAATATCCTTTCACTTCTTTCATTTGTTTCATGCATTCAAAAGAGACAATAAAGGGGTGTATGGGTTCAAGATATTTACTGTACATAAACATTGTCAGGAACTGTAATTAGAAATTGTATATTCAAATTAACCGATTCACATTACTTCTACACGCTAGATAACATTTTAGTATTAATAGCAAAACAACTCAAGTCCAAGTGGCTGTATATTTTGGATTGGGTCTGAAAATTCTACCCGACCTGGTTACATAAAAGCTTTTACTGGGTTTAGCAACAGGGACAGTCTCTGAGGGAATTCTTTTCAGTAGGAACTTCAGGGGTTGCATCAGGATTATTTGAGGAAAATACACTGTCCTGCAAAATGTGAACAAGTGTAAGGTCACTCTGAGAAATAGAGTCTTTGGCACAGGCAATCTGGTGTATCAACGGTTCAGAAACTGGAAGCATATGTCTTTGGTTTCTTCTGAATTCCATTCCCTCTGACAAAACAATATAGGATCTCGGTTCCTCACAGACATTGTTGATAATACCCACTCGGTCATCTCCTTTGGTTGTTTGCATCCTTATGATTTCTCCTTGTCTTAGTGCTCTAAGAGGTTTGCTAGATTTATCATAGTTCAACTTTTGTGACTGATGTTTCTTCAAAAGCTGGGTTTTGATTGATCTGTTTTTTGCAGTTGGAATCAATAATTGTTTAGTTGTTTACTGATCTGTATGGTTGTTCTTGTCTGTCTAGACATTAATCTCTGAAGAGGTGAACCGAGTAAATCATCTCAGGGAATGTTTTCTGAGATTAGAAGGTTAAAGAAAACATTGATACCATCTCTCTTAGATTTCTCTAACAAACATTTCACAATTTGGACTGCATGTTCAGCTCATCCATTGGATAGAACCAAAACCAGCACAGCAGTAGAATAGACTCGACTTTATTGTAAAACAAGGTTAAGCACTTTCTTCCCTCAATGCAGGGACTTCCTCAGAACAAATTCAACAATTAACCCAGCCTTTAAACAATACTCCCAATTAACCAATTAATTAACAATTGACTAAAAAAATGCAGTCTATTAAAACAGTTATAATAATTACATCAAACCATACAATAAACCGATTCTTAAACCTATATTTCTATCCTAAACTTTTTTTAGCTTTAAAACACTAGAAATGCTTACTGTTTCATTAATAACTGGTAATTAAGTTGCATTTAGCCTCAACTGCCATTTCAGTTCACCCAATTCCAGGTGTACATCTAAGTATTTTCCTTGTACATCTTTGACCAATTGCTGTATGACCAGAAATTTAAAAATATGATCTCTACATTCCTTAATTTGCCTACTCAATGGATTAGACATACCAGTAACATCTTCAGTAGTTTTGGCTACCTGGTTTTGGTTCTATAGTTTGCAATTTGTGGTGTTTTTGGTTGAATTCAGAAGTGCATCATATGGAGGGGTTGGCTAACATTGGAGATATAACTGAACTTTTACAGCAGAAGTTCCTACTGAGAAGAATAGAAGAATTCCCCAGAGACTGTCCCTGTTGCTAAACCCAGTAAAAGCTTTTATGTAACCAGGTCGGGTAGAATTTTCAGACCCAATCCAAAATATACAGCTACTTGGACTTGAGCTGTGCTGGTTTTGGTTCTATAGTTTGCAATTTGTTGTAAAGCACTGGATACTCAGGACTACTAGTTACATGGACAAAACCCCAAGCCTCAGCAAATTTCTTGAACTGCTGACTGGTAAACTGCATACCATTGTCAGATACAACTTTCTGTGGACTACCACGAACAGAAAAAATGTCTCTTCAATTTTGTAATGACAGTGCTGGATGTTAGATTAGGAAGAATGTCAATTTCAAGCCAATTTGAGTAAGAGTCTGCTAACACTAAGTAATGTTGACCATTCCATTTGAAAATATCAGTAGTAACTTTCGACCATAATGCAGAAAGTAGAAAAACTGGAACCACTGCCAAAGTTAAAAGCAGCTTTAATAATAAAATGTTAAAAATCACTCTTCTGCAAAATCCATAAGTTAAGTACAAGAAGTTAAAAATAACTCTTCAGCAGTATCTAAATGATGTGTTACAGTATTCACCTTATACAAATCTGTTTTAGGTTGGTTGTCCAAAAACTTAGATATTGCTTCTGTAATCCACCCACAAGCAGAAATTATGGTCGAATGGGAGGTGCTATTCATGATTTATGAATCTTGCAAATCCCATAAATAAATGGCATTCCTGACAAGTGACCAAAACGATTAGAGCTACTTTTCATCAGAGTGGTTGTTCGTGTATAAAAGCTGAATAGCATCATTAACAACTCTGATAATGTGCTGATATTCATTTCTAGAAGTCTTCCTATATTCATCTGTGGTGAGCATCTGTAACATAGTAGCCATGAATGTGGTATTAAGAACCACGATTCCTCCACCTTTGCTCTTTTTATTACAATGGATTCATTATTCTGCAGCAATTTAATAGCTTCTGTTTGTTCAGGAATCAGGTTGTGGAAACTATTTAGTTTTATGCTTATATAAATCATACATTTCTTTTTCCACCACCCTTTCAAAAGTTTGAATAATAGCATTGTTTGGGGGAATGTGCTGCTTCTTGTGTGGCACACACTCATACATGTTGTTAAACCCAAACAGCAGTTTCAAATTCAAGGTGCAGGTGAAGTATTTGAGTTTGGTAAGAACTTGGGCTATATCCACTCTGGTCTGAGGAATAAAGGTAAGACCCCATGTGACAACCCACCACTGGACCAGTAATCAAGAAGCCTCAGTTTTCACCACCGGCACCTGTGAGGAACATTCACTGTGAGGATAACAGGTACAAATGCATGATTTCCAGATGCAGCTCTCCGCATCAAGTGTAATTTCCCTTAAGAGCACACAGAGACCACAGTCATTCAGGGGTTGGTTTCTCCCTCTTTCTCCAGATCCCCAATAAGACTCCCCACTGGCACAGCTACAGAGTTGAGTCCTTAACCAGGGTTCCAAGCCAAGTCCTCCAACACTCGCTTTGCCCAACCACTGCTTTGTGTCCCTGCCCAAGTAGCTGACACACATACTCTTGGAGATTTGTTTTACACACACACACACACACACACACACACACACACACACACACACACACACACACACACACACACACACTCACACAACCACACCTGGAAAAGGCTGGCACAGGTTTACTAGCTATGTCTGCTTCTGCCCATACTATAACGTAATTACCACTGCCACCAGAACTCCTCGCCAGATACTTTAAGGATCTTAACAAAGGATGTCCAATTTTACTGTATAATATTAATACTAATACAAATAGTAGTTTGACCAAGAGCAAGGCTATTAGGAGTGCCCACAAAGTGTCACCAAATAAATATGCAAGTACTCTTAAATATCTCTACAAAGATCAGCCACAGTGAAAAGTTTAAATGTATTTAATAATAAATAACAAAAGAACATGACAATACTAAATTTATATTCACAGTAACATCAGATTTCATAACCACAGGAAATAATTAAAATAACATTGCAGGACAAGCTCAGACAAATAAAGAAAAACAATATCTAAACTAAGCTTCACTATATTCCTGACTGTATCTAAAAGAGTTGCTATTCCCTAGTTACTTAATAGAGCAAGGCAGATGATGTGGTGAATGATCTTTCTTGTTGTTGTCAGGCCCAAGACAGAATACAGAATGCTCTGTCTCACACCAAGAGACTTCTTAGAATAATATCTAAAGTATTACTTCTGGCATAGCTTGCAGAATAACATAATTTCTGGTCATCTGACTTTTATTTCCCATGCAAACCCCCCATTACTGGAAACTGGCAGGACTTAGCATCTACCTATAAAAATACACACACAAGGGCTTTTGCTCATATCGTTGGCAGGTGCTGGAAGTCATAAAACAATTGCATTCCTCCACACTTCCAAAGCAGCAATTAGTTCACCCCAAAAACAATACAGAAAGCTTTGCGGGACAGACTTTGTGTCTCTGGCTACCTTGAAACCTGTGAGATAGCATCTTTATGGCCTAGCCTATAAAGTGATTTCATTTCAGATATTCTTCTAAAGTTTGCTGGACTGAGGTTAACCCGTCAGTTTCCTCTGTTAAAACATATACATTTAAACAGTTACAATAGTGCATGCACATTTCTGTTCTCTGCAATAGGTGTACACTGTGGATACATCTCAAACAAAAGTACTCTACAAATACACTTTCAGCACAAACATCTGTACAAATCAGTTTAATATACACATGACATACAGTTCTAATACATTTGTAACACCAGCATCTTGTATGAATCAGTTTGATATTCACAACTGACATATAATTATTTACAAAATTCCAGCTAGCTGTGCTGGCAGTACCTCCTTTCATCACACTCGGCTCAAAACAAAATATTCTATAGGAGATAGCTCATAGTCAGATAAGTTGAAAACCAGTTCATTGTTGTCTAATGCCATGTTTGGCTGCATGTCATAGGTTGGGGATTTACTTTCTTCCCATTGGTGTTGTTCCTGTAACTCTTGCTCCACTGAGGCTTGGATATCATGACAAATAGTTATTTGTTTAGTATGGGAAAATCCATTGGATTCAGTGCCTGCACAGTTAGCATCTATTGATGGAGGAGCTTGATTTGAATCAGGTTGAGTCATAGAGTGGTTCAAAGAGACCAGAAATACATTGGCTGCTTGCAGTGCAGATGCTTGGTCAGCTTGTAAGAATGCAGTCGTTTCTCAGGTGGTGTGTCAGTCAGAGGTTCAGCCAAATGCTGTTTTGTTCTATTCCATAAAAATACCTGCCCTCCCTTGAAGTCATTCATATCTCAAATCAGTTTACATTTTTTCATCTCTATCAATCTATATTCAAAGCAGTAATCCTGTCCATTGTCTCATATAACAGATTTGAGTGAGTGTTCTGTTCAATGTCACCAATTAAGTTTGTATAAAGTTTTTCAACTTCTTCTCACAAATCTGTTTCATTTGGTTCAAAAAAAGCATTCATAAGTTCCATATAGTTAAAGGAACAACGCAGGTTAATCAGTTGCCAGCATCTGAGCAGGTCTGGGTATTTGTCTCTGTAAGTTGGAGCTTTTAAGATTCACAAGCCTCTGGGAAACATTATTTTCTGTAAATAAACACTGAAACTCAGACACTGCCATTCTAGCCTCTTGAACAGCTTAACTTTGTTTTCAAAGTTAATGACCTTCTCCTTGTAGTTAAGAAACAAATCCATTCCTGTTGTTAGAGTGCCCATTGTATGAAACTCTGTATCCAATTTATTAAACAGAGTATTAGATTGTATATGCATAAGTTCATACATGGATGGAAGCACTCTTGGTGGTGCATTGCTCGTGGAGGGTACCACTGTTATACTTGGCATGTTTGTCAGCAAACAAACAAAAGTCTAAGTAAAGTGAAAAAGTTATTCCTGAACAATGAATCTGGTTTAACAAACAAAACAGGAATAATGCAGAAAGTAGGAAAAAAACAGAACCATGGCTAAAGTTAAAAGCAGTTTTTATAATGTTGTTGTTGTTATTTGTCTTTCGGCTTTTTCCCAGTTAGGGGTCGCCACAGCAGAACTCCGGTCCACTAATGATTGCCAGTAGATTTTCACGAATGCCGAGGTGCCAGCCCAACGTCCAACCTTCAACGAAGGCACGCCCTTAGGCATGTCTTTCCAATGCCACCCAACCGCGGGAAGGACATGCAGACTCCACAAAAAAGGCACTCCCTGTATTCCAGCCGAGAATCGAACTGGAGAACCTCTTCCTGTGAGGCAACAATGCTACCGCTGCACCACCGCAGCTGTCTATAATGTTAAAATCACTGTTCTGCAAAATCCAAAAGTTAAGTAGAAGAAGGTAAAAATAACTCTGCAACAGTATCCAAAAGATCTGTTGCAGTATTCACCTTATACAAATCTATTTTAAGTTGGTTGTTCAAGATATTTATTGTACATAAATATTGTCAGGAACTGTAATTAGAACTTGTGTATTCAAGTTAACTGATTCACATTACTTTAAACACAGTCACATGTGCATCTCTCTTCATGTCTGCATTCACTTTGGCTGACTGTATAAAATGGCACTGTTCTTGCACATGCTCAGTATTTATATGCATGTGCTCTCTAGCTACAGTAGCTGAATAGGAACAATACACTCAATGATCTACAACTTCCATAACGCTAACAGTACCTCAGCAAAGGGATTTCTCTGTATTTGTGCATGTGCTTGCAATTCAGTCTTAGCTGCAAAGATTTTAGTTTCAGAAATAATGTCAGCCATAAAGGTCATTGTTTTCTTGTGCTTTAGTCACATCACAGTAGGTTTAAATATCCAAGTCCACTACTAAGGGTAATATGTTGTAAATGATTAACATTCTTAGTAAATCAGTGCTAGGACACATTCCACAGTTAGTATCTATAAATGGCTGGACACAAGCCAAAAGAGTGCACATTAGTATCTGGAGGCCCTAGAGAGGGGCATCTGTTATGTGATTTGACATTTCTTACAACAGCCCACAGCATGTTGACATTTAACACCACATTATTAATTTGTTACTCAAACTACAGCTAAACAAATATTACCACAAAATGGATTTGTCCTTCTTTTGCCTTTAGTACTGTTTAGTCATCTGTTCATGTGTGTTGTGGTCATGTGTGCCTGCTGTTTCAAAGGACAATATGCAATAACTAGGGTTGCCACCTATTTCTCTTTAGACAGAACAGACCCTATTTGGACAGCTGTGTGCCCTGTGAAAAAAGAAACATGAAAAATGGTTAACATCCTGAACTTTTAGGACAAAAAAATATTTCCCAAGTTTCCTTTAATAGTTGCATAAAACAATTACTTTATATATTAAATTACCTAAATATTATCTGAAACAGTATAAGCAGCTCTGACTGTATAAGAACAAGTTTTATTTTGGCTAAAACGTTTGAAGTTCAGTCCTTTGCACTGGTTGTGGGTATGATTTAGCCTGTAAAAAATTCATATTTCCATAAAAAATGTCACGGGCATTTAAAAAGGTGGCAACCCTAACAACAGCAGCTGCATACTTCTCAACCTCTTAGTGCAAGAAATACGGACAAAGCCTGACAAAATGGGTGAACAAAGGCTCCAAAATAGGGACAGATTTTAAATACTGCTCTTAGAAACTTAGAAAGTTGCTAGAGCAACAGGGTGTATGTCAACATACATTTTCTGAAGGATTTGAAGTCTGAAACTCAAAAGTATGTCATTATTTAGTGACTTCAATCCTTAAATCATCCCAGTGATTTGTCAGAAAACCACAAATTTTATGGGGAATGGAACAACAATATGAGGCAAAAATCTGGACAGTCTGCGAAAATCTGGACAGTTGTACTGATATAATTACAGTCTGCAGATCATACCTCTCATCTGCTAGGAGGCCTTTTGCAGTATTTGACTTTTGGGATTTCCTCTTCTGATATCCTCAGCTCAGCACTGTCCTGAATTTTCTTTCATTCCCATGGCTAGTGACGTGTACCTAAAGACTGCACATGTGATATCACATGACAAGCAAACAGAGCACATTCATCTCCAGTTTGACACACAGCGACTGTGTGAGCACAACATGTAAAAAAGAATGAAAAATATAGAAAATACAAATGTGGTTGGAAGGCAGAGATGACATCAAGACATGGCAACAACAGGAGGCTAATAAGCAGCCACTGCATACGATCTCATCAAAGACCAACATATCTGATAAATATGAGAAGTCAATACACATCCTGATGACTGTAATTGCAATTATTTAAACTGATCAAAAAATGAACCTCTGGGTAAAACACTAAAAAACATTGCTTTTTGAAGGGGGTAAGCCACCTACGTCAGCTAAGTAGGGGGCTTCATGCACCCATGCTTAAATACATTAACTCCATGGTCACACAATCAAGATGAAGGGGAAGTGAATTATCATGGTAAAGCAAACAGTAGGTAAAACTGTGAAGAGCTCTTCACTTTGGGGAACTGGATTAGCAAAATTACATTTAATTAATTTGTTTTCGCAAATGGTAGATCATTCTCTGTAACAGCCTGCTTTACTATGGAAAACTTTTGGAATAACCCCATGTAGTGAAGAATTAAACCTTCCCAGTCAACAGGCAAAAAACCAAAGACAAAAGTGTCCAGAAGGCCAGATCCTAAAGTATTTAGGTACCAAAGGAGGTGTGACTGTTGAAACTATAAGTAAACCAAAAATACCCATTGAAAGTATGAACTAATGATGAAGAAGCCATAAGACAAATGTCTGCATTAGAGACATTCTGAGGTAACCACTGGGTGCTGCCATGTCTCTGGTGGAAATGGGTGGTTCACTGTCTGATGGTAAAATACACTGCAGTTAGAATAATACTCCTTTCAAATGGGTGGTTCACTGTCTGATGGTAAAATACATTGCTGTTAGAAATCCACTTGGAAAGAGTTTGCTTAACAACTGCCTGCCCCAGCCAATGACTATCAGAGGTACAACAGACAAACTGAACTGTTTTTCTAAAAGCATGCAGTCACTGAAAGTGAAACCTGAGTAATGGTGTTCATCTATGATATAAATGGTCCTCTCACGTCTGGATCTACCCACACATTGAAAGCAAAGGAATAATCTGGATTAAGAACAGTTCTGAAAACAATTTTGAAACAATGATTGGGTTTATCTTGGGGACACCTGACCTCCACAAAAGACCAGATAGGGTTTCTGTACAGTTAAGGGTGACTGTGTGAGCAGAGGTGATGACACCAAGAAATTTGTTTTTCAAAAGATGAATTTTAGAGCCACTGAAGCTGGTGTTTTAAATGGGGAATCGTCAAGTTTATCCATCATGAAGTTCAAGTCACAAGGAAGAAAAGGGTTATTCAATGGAAACCAAATATGCAGAACCAGTTTAGGCAGTTGTTGAATCAGATAGTGCTGGACAACAGTTCTGTCACCTATAAAACTGTGATGCACACAGATGCTGGAAATGTGTATCATAACCATGGGATAAGGAGCAAGTAATAATGGTGTCTGAAGTACGTCAGGATTACCACAACTGATTTTGAGAGCAAAGGATACCTGTCTGCCCAAACGAAGAAGGCCATCTTCCACTTAGCAGACTATATCTTGACAAGTGTAAGGTTTTCTGGTATTTTTTATCTCCTCTAAGGTTATTATGGGAAGGTCTAGGATAAGCAGTGGATGTAAAGGGGAAACCAAACCCAGACTTAGAGGTAGCTTTTGACCCAGCCAAGGGTGTTTTCTTGGCTTGTACTGAGATTATTCCTATAATGCCAATAGCCTGCAATCATACCTTTCTCAGCAATCACAGTGTAATGGGATATGTTTTGGTCTTTCTTCTTTGAATTTTGTAATGAGGCACATAATCAGAGGAAATGGTATAAATGCATACAGGTCCATTCTGTGCCACAGGGGAAGAATGTGAACAAGATCAATTCTCCTTTGGCCTGCTGACATGAGAAAAATAGGGGAGGATTATATTTCCCATGTGGTGAACAGAAATTACTCAGGTGCTATACTCTTGTAACCTGACCAGACACAATTCCCAAATTCTCAGCTCTAGAACACAGCTGAAGCTGAAACTAATAAAGTCTGCTAGCATATACACTTCCTCCTTGATTTGAAGAGCTACTTGAGTTATGGCTTGAGCTGTAGTCATCTGCCCAGATGACCCAGGATTGACTAGCAACCCAGGCAATGGAGTAATAAATGAGGGAGTGTAGGATTGAGCAGCCAATGTCAGGTTGCCCACTCGGGGGAGGGAGGCAGTTTGCCGTGCTACAATACTGACATTTTCTGGAGTGAATGGTGCATGAGATCCAGCACATGGGCCAAGGACATGTGTGTGGTAGCATTTATAGGGTGTGCAAGGGGATCTTCTTGCTCCTAAGGAAAGGCAAAGCATGTTTTCTATCTGTCAGCACACGTCAGCCACCTATTAATGGATAAGGGTCACAAACAGAAAAAAAAAACTCATGGCTGCCTGGATAATAACCATACCATGACCATTTTTTATCCTGGTGGTAGGGAACAAACAGGCATGGTTCTGGTGATGGCTAGATGGTCATCAGCCATGGCACCTAAAAGAAAACACATTGCCTCTCAGCATAGGGGGTATTAGCACATCACTTTGTCCTTTCATGCATTGCATCATCACCTGGTTTTCTTACCATCTCTGAGTTCTAGTCTCAACTTTCCCAGAGCTTTAATATAAAAAAACACTGCCCACACCTCCATATAGATCACATAATGCCCCTACTTCCAGAGGATCTATTTTCTCTGAATAAAGGAGCAGCTCAAGAGAATTACCCAGCCAACTTGCAAATAATCCACCATCAGGAATTGTGACAAAGATCGGTAAGCATTTGAAATCTTGGGACCCAGTCTGCCTAGTCATGAGATATGGAGACTGAATAGCTAAAAATCCAGATTTACAAACACTAAGTCCAGGACCGCCACTTCTCAGAATATTCCCTTTCTCTGAGATACGCAGATCTCGGAGTTTGTATATATATATATATATATATATATATATATATATATATATATATATATATATATATAAGTTCAGGGGCATGGGGGGGCTTGCACTCCCACAATGGGGGTACAGGAGGGCTCGCTCCCGGCAAAAAACAAGTTTAAAGGAAAAGTTTGCTAGCTACTGTTCTACATTTTCAGCCTTTTGTTTCATTATGTTGAGACTTAGAAAAGCGATTGCTGATATTTCAATAGGGAGCTAATGTAGGAAATAATGGCACACACACATAAAATAGTAGAAGTAATCCACCAACCAACAGAAGAAATCATGTGAGGGCATGCTGGTTTCTAGTAATGGACATACCACAATCCACTGTACCACCCACATCTTCAGGCATCTAAATAGTACGATGGAGACTATGACCATAAGAAAGACATAAGTGGTACAGAAAGGTCTTCTATGGTGGGAAAGTCCAACTATAAAGCACTTCCTTTTCACCACAACCAAGGCAATCCTCTTAGCATGAGAGATGCTTTCTCAGTTTGTGGAGAACACTAGGGCCTGCAAGCAGAGGAGGCACCTAAGCCAGATGTGCTACCAGGAGCTAGTCACCCTCATAAAAAAAAAATTTGAAGCACCTTTCCTTTCCAGGGCTTAACCATCATGTGAAAAAACTATGTTAAACAAACTTAGCGAAGAGGAAAAATTAAACAGCAACAACTCCTATAGAAAATTATGTCCATATTATTGTATTATCCATATTATTGTATTATCAGATGTCATTACATATATGAGTTTTTTTTTAACTATGGAGTTTGAAAACTAAATAATAAATTATTTTTCCTGTTTTTGCTTCCATAAATGACATGTATCTAGTACTGTCAATATTTTAATGTTTTAAATGCTAATGAGATCAAAGCAAATGTCTTTGGATTTAACAATAAGCAGTGTGTTTGAAGTTTAATAGAAGTTATGGTTTAAAGGAAGACACTATTGTAGTAAGCAGCAGCGCCCCATGTCCTTTGGGTATAATCATTGTTTTCCTTGTTTTGTTAACTGATGACAGCATTTTTTATGAGTTGGCTCTGAATAAACTGATGATCATAACGTCTACATGTCTAATTTTAATATTTTAACTATAAATCCATAAAGTAGAAGATGAAGTGCAGGGAGAGGGACAGCACCCTGGTAGCATCAGATGGTAATGGGCTCATAAACAGGAGTGCCCATTACCACCCACCTACATCAAATGAAGTGGCAACCACAAAGCTAGTGGAGACCATTAAGAATTAGGTGAATGCAGCATTCAACATCCCTGCTGCCATAGTTGAGAGGTACACAGAGATGGCCACTGTGGAAACATTACAGTACCACTCCAGGTATACAGTGCTGCTGCGCATCTTATGGAGATGGACCAGGAAGGAGTTTCTGATAACATTCAAGATATCTGCCACTGTACAAACATCACCACTGAGGGTGTACCTCTACAGAATGGCAATGTCACTATGCAGAAAGACAACATTAATAATGGACATCACAGGGTATGCCTGCTCACCACAGATGGAAACACTGACTGCTAGGCATATAGCCCCATTCTTTTTGGATGATGGATTGCATGTTTCCTAAATGAAAGTTTGTATGCTGGCAACTACATACTATATACTTCTGCTTGGGCATAGTAGAGTCAGTCAGGTATGGGCTTTGGGAAAATTGTTTGATGACATAAAAATCCAAGCAGGAATGACATGGGGTCTTTGGTAAACTGTGTTGTCTGAGGGGTATGGTGTCACCCTCACCTCCCCGTTTATAAGCCTGAATTCTGAATGGGTGGTCATTAATGTCATCTACATTTCCTGGATCCAAGACCCATGGCTATCTATTTCACCAAGGGGTCAGATATTGTGGCACCATATCCAAAAGTTGGGTCTGTGTCTAAAGTATACAGCCTATACTAAATTCTACCTAGAGATGAAAGAGGCCCTGGAAATGGCATGTCTTACACTGGGTAAAAGAACAGTGGCCTTCACCAATCTGCAGTAGTGTGCTCCATTGAGACCATCCCATTCTTCAGCTGGTTTCATAATAATTATGTTGGGAATGGCAACAGCAGTATGACACCTATGTTTTCAATCCCCATAGACTGCCCTTCCTTCCTTTCTACATTCTGGTCCATAGCCAAACTGTGCATAGCATCCCTGTCACAGATGCAAAATAGTGTGCTGAGATGTTACCACCATCTTCTAGCTCTACTCCTGTCAAAGATGGTAGGATTATATGAGCTTTTCCAAGTTGTGTTCCAGAAACACAGCTATAGACACTTCCAAAGATTCTATTATACATAGTCTTCCCCCCATTGCCATAAGTTGGCTGTCCACCAGAAGGCCCTGTGCAGAGTGCTGGCTAGGGAAAATAAGTATGACATGCAAGCCTAAGCCATTGCAAACTACCTCAAGCTGCAGATGTTTGTGCAATGCCCAGGGCCTGTCTGTGCAGTATGTTATGCCCTCTGTAGTTCAACACCCCTGACTTGCCTTGCCATTCAGTACCCCTCTGTCTCCCTGTGTAAGTCTGTTGATGCCCTAACTGTGTAACAGAGGTACCTGTAGCATGCCTGGTTTCTGCTGGGTCAATTACGGACACTGCTCCATACTGATTGCTTGTGCAAAATAATGTGTTACTCTGCTGACTGTAGCTATTGCTTGTCTATTTCTCCTGGACTTGCTACTAGCCCTGCTCCATGCTGCTTCAGTTATATTGTTTGCAATGGCAGTATATTACACAGATGATTATAGATATCACTTTTTATGTACCTACTGGAATGGTAACTGACCCTGCTACATGCTGCCTTAGTAACCTGTTGGTTCATGGAACTGTACCACTGATTGCCTGTGGATGATAACATGCTTTGACCATGGTAGTTCTCATGTCATTCATTGATAGACAGTTATTATAGCTCCTACTGCCTGATCCATACACTGATCCAGCTGCTCATTGCTCTGAAGGAATACTTTCTGCTCCAGGGTTTTGTTAGCCATACTACTATGTGCTGGCACTGATTACTGTGGTATACCTGCTTGTGTTTCTACAGATCACATTGGTCTAGATGCTCTGACTGCAAATTAATTTAGGTTTATGCCAGTTGTGCTTATAGGTTCATAGGTTCATAGGTTCATACTAGGCTATCTGCCCTGGGGCAATTATAAGCCTAGCCCAATTCTGTATGGCTTATGCCACCCCTTGATTTGAGTATACTGTGCCCTTTTTAAGGTTTAGTTTACTGTGCCTCTGTCTAATAGTGACACGGGAGTAATTCCTGGGACAAACCTACGATCCCCCATCCACCTATCGACATTCATCTTGAAGAGATTCAGTGAGGTGCTCTGCCTCACATGAACTCAAATTCTATTCCAGAGCGAAGGGAGCCTCTGGGTTATGAACCTGTCCCTCCAGCAAGTTCTATTTATTTCTGTGCTGAGGTTCAAGTCCCTCAAGCGTGTGGTTCTAAGGGATTTAGATTTACTGAGGTGGAGCATGTCCATTAATTCTGGATTTGACATAGCTTTGTATGTCAGGCATAGATCGCCTCGAAGTAGACGGTATGCAACTGAGTAGAGCTGGAGTTTTTTTAACCGAGCAGCATATGGCATCTGTTTTAGACACTTGATCCTCTTGGTGAGATACTTTTGGGGTCTTTCTAATTGCTGCAGGTGTCGGGTAAGGTACATCCCAAAAGGGGCATTGTATTCTATGATGGGCCTGATGAGGGATGAATAAAGGGGCACGATTACCTCTCTTGATCTAGATGTGAAACCCTTCGTGATGAGGTGGGCTATGTAGAAGGTCTTTCTAACCACTTTGGCAATGTGGTTTTCAAAGTAGAGATTGTTATCAACTTGGGTCCCCAGGTCCCTAATAACTTTCTCTGTACTTAATGGGTTTCCGCCTATGTGGTAATTTGTGGGCACATTGTTTTGCCAAAGGGTATGACTATACATTTTTTGGCATTTAGCTTTAAACCATGGTGCTGGCACCAGTTATCTGTCTCTGTGAGACCTTTTTGAAGGATGTTTGTGTCAGCTGGAGAGTTGATTATGGCGCCCAGTTTGCAGTCGTCTGCGAACTTGGTGAGCCATAGTCCTCCCACGTTTGCCTGTACCTTGGAAAAGTATATACCGAACAAAAGTGGTCCCAGGACAGAACCCTGTGGGACGCCACTTGTGACCGGTTTCGAGTCTGACATGGCTCCAGCAACTCTCACTCTGTGGGTTCTGTCTTTGAGCCAGTTTACGACCCATCTTGTGACATAGGGGTTTATATTTAAGCTGGATAGCTTATCTATGATGCCCGAGTGGGGTATTGTGTCAAATGCCTTTGCAAGGTCCAGATAGGCTGTGTGGACTACCTTCCCTTCATCTATGGCTTTGGTGACTGTTTCGAAGAAGTCAACCAGGTTCAAAAGGCAGGATCTGCCCTTGACAAAGCCGAACTGGGTAGGGTCTAGTGTCTGTAGGTCCCCAATGTCTTTGTTTATGAGCTCCATGATGATCCTCTCCATAGCCTTGCAGACTAAGCTAGTCAGACTTATGGGGTGATAGTTTCCAGGGTCTGTAGAGGCTCCACCTTTGTGGAGTGGGACCACTGTTGCTGTACGCCATTCTGTGGGTACATATCCTGTAGTGAGGCTGAGATTGTATAGCTGTTTTATTTGCGGGATTAGTTCCTCTTGGAGTTCATGTAGGATGCAACCTGGGACGCCATCTGGTCCCATGGAAGCAGTGTTTTTTGCTTTGGAGAGGGCAGCCTTCACCTGAGCATCAGAGATGTTTGGGAGGCAGCCCTCTGCCGGGATAGATACTTGCTCTTTTGGGGGGGGGAGTTTGCACTGAACCTGTCTGCCAGGATATTGGCGATGTCTGTGGGTTCAGTGTATTTTTTGTCGCTTATAATCAACTCAGAACACGACTGGGAGTTGCATCCCAGGTTTCTAACATAACTGAAAAAAGCCTTATGATTGTCTTTGGTGTCCTGTGCAATTTTTCTCTCAAAGCTGGCCTTGGAGGATTTTATGAGGGATCGTAATTTTTTACTAGTACTGATCAGAGATGCCTTCCCTATTAGGGATTTTGCTCTATCATGTAGTAGCTTCCTCCTTCTGTTGTACAGTTTATTTATGGCAGGGGTCCACCAGACTGGACGCCTGCCTTTGGATGATTGGGTCTTGGTTTTGTTTGGGATAGCATGATCCATGCATTCCTGGAGATGTCCGTAGAATGCGTTTATATAGGATTCTGCAGTTTGGGCCGTAGTTTCCACTGGCTTGTCTTACAATTATTTGAGGACAGTTGGGGAAAGTCTATATGCCTTCTATTTGGGTTGGAGTATCTTGTGTCTGTGTGATTGCTGCAGTAAAACATGCCTCTATTTTCTCCAATTTGGTCATCTACAATATCCACACAGTCAGCTAGTCTGAATCTCTGGCTTAGTCTATTGATGACTGTCTTGAATACCAAGATCATTGCTTTTCACATACGTATATGCCCCGCCCCCATTCTCCTGTCACTCTTCCTCAGGTGATAATATGCCTGATTGGATTTGTTTGTGCATTTTCATCTAGTTCTCTTTGGGTGCATGTAGCGCAGTGGGGTTTGTGCATTTTCATCCAGTTCTCTTTGGGTGCTTGTAGCGCGGTGGGGTTTGTGCATTTTCATCCAGTTCTCTTTGGGTGCTTGTAGTGCAGTGGGATTTGTGCATTTTCATCCAGTTCTCTTTGTGTGCTTGTAACACAGTGGGCTGCAGCACTTGACCAGTGTAATCATCACCTTCATTTACATTTTGTGTTTCTAGCTTAGCCTTCCTTTTTAATGAAGAGTACAGAAGCATTTGTTTTATAAAAAGTTATTAAATCAGGACAGAAAAATTCTACCCAACCCTTTTCATTTCTCAGTGAAATGAAGAATTTAAGCAAATTCTTGGATATAGGACCCATCCCAATAATCAAACCCAAGATCTCTGGGCTTTAGCCAGGATTTCATCCTTCTATGTCACTAACTTGGCCACTCCTCTGACATTTGCAGGTGTACAGTCTGCAACAACCATTCCCTAAAAAGCAATAAAAATATCCTCCCTCTAAACTGCAAATGTGGTTTCATAATATGGTATTAAAATACTTCTGGACCATCCAGTGTGTATCAGCACCACACAGAAACATTTTGGCTATGACCATAAAGCCATTCCTGATCACTAAGGTCAAGTTGTTTTGTATAGATACAGCTGGATATCTAATTTGCCAGGATTCTGTCTTTGAAATTGAAAATGCATTTTTGCTAATAAAGAATCTCACACTCCTCCCAGATACTCTCACCCAACAGCCAGACACCCTTCATTAGTAATACTGGATGGAGATGCAGGTCTCACAGTACCAGGTTACCCACAGCTAGTACCAAGTTTTCCAAATTGAAAAAAAAAATCTTCAGCAAATTGTAAATCTAACTTCCCATTCATCCACCAATTTCAAACTCCAACACATAAACATACTCACGGTCCATTATAATGATGTCACTAGGTACCCAGACCCACTGTGTGTTATTCACCATTGATAAAGGTAAGCATCCAATCCCACAGTATATGCGATTCCCTTTGTTAAATCACAGGGTGCTACATCTACCGCCATCTTGGATGCAGGAAGCCACTTACTGTGGCACAATGGTTGCTGTTGTCACCTCATAACTTCTCTGCTCAAGGTTCCAGTCTCAACTCAGGTTACCGCTGGAAGAATGCTGTATTCTCTCCCTTTGCTGTACTTATTTCACCCCAATGAGCTTAGGCTGACTGACTAATCTTTAAAGGTATAGTCTTTGTTTTGCGGTATGGATCATGACTGAAAAGCATCTGCAAGGCCAGTACACTTTTAGGCTAACAGACTAACTTTTAGGCTAACAGACTAACAGATAAAAATTCCATCAGTAAAATCATAGTGCTAACAACACATTAAATTATGGCAGGGAAAGTATTTAACTCTGGGTTACTAAGGAAAATGGAAGGGAAGTAATGTTGAATGAGTGGGAAGATGATATTGGATATATTTATAAATGAACGGCCTCATGATTGACAATTGCATCGGGTTGGTTTTACCCTAGAGACTGTATAGCCTCAGGAAAATAAGAATGAAAAATACTTCAAATTGGCTTAAGTTACAGAATGAGTCCATAAGAAATAGAATGTCTTAGGAAATGGGGGGGGGGGTGGATCTCAACACAAGAGGAAGAAAAAAGCTGTGACAGTAACAAAAAGAATTAAAATGCTTTTTTTAAACAAACGTATTTTTTAACCAGTTAAATTAACTTTTCCTTTTCAAATTCTTTACAGCCATGAAACAGACCACAAGTACAAGGGTAGATAAAATAAATATATAAGTTGCCTATCAGAGGCTCACCACGACTTGTACTGAAACTGGTAACACCAACGTAACAACATCAACACTCACACCAGAAACATAGTAATCCAAACTCCTGGACTTGCCTCCCCTTTGTGATGCATGTTAGTAGAGACATCCTTGATTCTGTGCATTACGCTTTTGGGTTTTTAGTGTTGTGAGTGTTGATGTTGTAATATTGGCATTACCAGTTTCACAGTTTCAATACTGGTCACATCAAACATCTGACAGACAACTACACACACACACACACACACACACACACACACACACACACACACACACACACACACACACACACACACACGTATCTATATATATATATATATATATATATATATATATATATATATATATATATATATATAAAATTTGAAACATTCAGAATGTCAAAGGCTGCTTGGTTGAATGTTTGGAATACTGAACTGGTTTTTCTATTGGTTTTCAGTATTTATGGGGAATACGAGTTTGCAGTTTACTTCGCTCATTAAACTTTTTTGGAATAGGATGAAAGCATTGTGGTAGTCAGAAAAAATTCAGGGAGAACATGCAAGCTCCCTACAGTGATCGAAGGTCAGGATTAAACCACAGACCCAACAGGTGTGACTACTGGGTAAAAAGGTCAAAGAAAGTAATCAGGAAAATGCAAGGTAAATACATATAGGTCCTAAAAGAGGGAAAGAAAACAGAAATAGAAAGGGAAAAAGAAAACAATAGATATCACATGAGAGTAACTATTGAGTTTGATGGCTAAGAAGAAATCCGCAGTATTCTTGATAATAGGTATAATGTGGATATCAAAGCCCTTTTGTATCAATATATTTACACAGTAAAGCATGTAACTAATGATAACTTTCTAGTCTAACTCTGCCATCATCAGGAAAGGACAAATCAGCCACAGTAAAGTCAGTCACTCTAGACACAAATCCTTTTCACTTTAACAAAGAGGCCAATTTGTTTATTGATTTAATTTGTTAACTGGGGTAGAGCACTGATCAGTACTGACCAATTTCAGTCTTAGCCCAGAAAAAGGCAAAAATACATAACATTTGAGAAGTATACAGTTAAACAGAGAGGTAGAACACAATACTGTGTAATGAGTAAACACAATATACAATAATATACAGAGAAGCGTTATGAATATGTGATAGTATGCATTGATACACATCATATACAATAAATACGTGAAGTAAATAAAGATGTATAATGAGGGAGCTGAGATAAGTTTAAATAAGTGATTTCCAGACAGAAGTAAATCTATACAACATGAAAAGTATACAAAGAAACTGTAACTGGATGTTGTGTCAGGTATTGGTGTATCTAGATAGCAGCTGTTAAAGGAGAAAAATGTGTCGATATAATATGAGGAGTAATGGGAAGAACAGATCAGATGGGAAGTGACAGGAATAGCAGGCAGTATGGAGGGGGGTTACATTATGTGGTCAAAGAGACTGCACTTGCATTTAGCTGCGTTGTCGCCCCCCAGTAAGACGTTGTCTTGTTCGATTCTCAGCTAGAGCGTCTTCTGTGTGGAGACATGTGTGAATGGGTATACCTTCATTGAAGGTTGTGCGTCAGGGTCGGCAACTCAGCACGTAATAATCTACTGCCAATCATTAACGGACCGGAGTTCCGCTGTGGTGACCCCTAACCGGGAAAAGCCGAAAGACACAACAACAAAATAAGATGAGCTTTCAGGAGGATATGAAATGTGGAATAATAGGTAGATTATATGAAAAGGAAGAAATCCCCAAAGTTTAGGGCCAAAGATAGAAAAGGAATAGTCTGTGGAGTAAAGTTTTGATTCTGAGGTTTATAGCAGAGAACCTAAGTGGTTTATAGTATTGAGGTTGTAAGACAGGATATTTCCAATTAGTTTAGACGTTAAAGTGTTTGCTCATTAAGGAATTTGAACAATTGTGAACCTAGCAACAGTTCAACTCTTTGTTTGACTGGCAGCCATTTAGACATCATTAAACTTTCTTTTTCATCATCATCACTTTCAACGCTATCCCACTTTTCCTGATTTTTACATAGGGTCAGGGATTATGTCAGCTGTCACTACCTCAACCCATTCAGAACCACTGACCTACTTTCTTTGACAATCATGCCTGACTGCTGTAGATCTTTCCTCATGCAGTCTATCTATATTTTGCTTGGATATCATTGTCAATTCTTGCCTTCTTCCTGTCTCTCTCTAATATGGTGTACCAAATTAACTTTGGCTATCCTGAACATTTGACCAAACCACAGTAATCTGCTCTCCTTGATTTTTTCTGAAAATGGGCTTCTTTGGCTTCTGATCTAATGTCCTCATTTCTTCATCAGTCCAATGGCTTGCATCCTAATACCTATCTCAGGTACTTCATCTCTGTCACCTCAAGCTTCACCAGTTATAGTGTCATCACAGCATTGGTCTCTGTGTCATACAGAAGCACTGGCTGCACCATCATTTTGTACATCTTACCTTCAGCTTCCTTAGCATTCTTCTGACACACACCAACCCTGACACTGTGCCAGATGGCTGCAGCACCTCTGATTCTTACTTCAATGTTATCTTCCAGACATCTCTTCTCCTCAACCACATCTCTCAGATATTTGAAGCTGTTACCCAGTTTATATTTTCTCTTCTATCACAAGTTTCAGCTTCTTCAGATTTCTTCCATTTGCTGTCATAATCACTATCTTGTCTGTACTCAGTTTCATCTCATATGCCTTCCATTTTGCATTCCAGTCCCTTATCATTCACTGAAGTTACTGTTCAGAATCTGCTTTCAGTTCTGCATTATGTTCATGTAAAACTTTGTTGATTTGATCCCTCCAAACTGTTTGCAAATATAGTCCATCACTAACATGAACAAAAGTGGTCACAAAGCTGCACACTGATACAACAATACTCCCACTGGGAACCCCTCTGTGAGTCCAACCGTCCTTGGCATTTGTGTCATTTGGCACTTATACATAGCCTGCATTAAGTCAACCAATGTTTCTGGGACTTTGAACTATCATAGGGCTGTCAAAATCGGCTTTCTTGGGACCATGTCATATGCTTTCTCTGTGTCTAGGAAAGAACAGATGGGCTACTTCCTCATGTCCAGCTTCTTCTCCATTATCTGTGTCAGTATAAATATAAGGTTGGTTGTACTGTATCATAATATGAATCTGAACTGCTCATATCCCATCTTACTTCCTACTACAGTGTGCATTCATTTATTACCCTTTCCAGAACTTTCATGCAATGTGACAGGAGTTTGATACCTCTGCATTGTTGAATGTCCCCTTTGTTCTTATACAATGACACTATAATGCTTATTTTCTTAGTCAACTAGTATTCCTTCATGGTGTGGTTCACTGTTATTAACTCTCTCTTCTTCCTGCATCCCATCTTTCTTTTGTTAACTTTTAGGACTTCTGCTTCTTACCACCAGCTTTCCTTATGTACTTAATTTCATTACCTGACTTGGACGTCATATTGTTCTGTCGTCTTCACAAATGATATTTTGAGCCACTGCCATTCTTCTTCGGCTCTGTCTGTGTCACTATTTCCTCTTCTTCCAGTGGTTTTAGAGTCCCTGTGTATTTCCTTGAACTGCTGTGCTTTCCTTTCAGTCAAATTCCAGGTCAACAACCTAGTTTCTGTTAAAACTTGGAGCCTTCTCTGACTATGCTTGCAGCAGATGGTGGCCACCAGTGTTTTATGCTATGGACAGTTTGTTTCATTGGAGATAACTTTGTCGTCCCTGATTTTATTCCATTGCCCTTTCCTTACTAGTGAGATACATACAGACTACTCTTGTGTGTGATCTTGTGATGGTCTCCCTTGAAGAACCATGTTTTTACTACCATTAAGCCTTTTGACAGACAGAAGTCTAGAATGGCCTTTCCTTTTTACTCCTATTGGTGCACCCATGTGAACCCAGGGTACTCCTTGTATTCTGCTCTGGCTGTCCTGATATGAGCAAAATCCCCTTGTCTGTCCTTACTAATGTGTGCTAATCCTAACCCTGCCCCTTGCACTAACCCTAACTCTACACCTCACCTTAGGAAAAATCCAGTGGCTGAAGTTAGTGGTAGGGTTTCAGTTAACCATTTGAAAAAGGATTTTTTTATTTTAATTTAGCATTTATTGCTTCAATCTTTTTTTTTTGCTTGTGTATTTTGATAGTTCTGCATATTCTCAGCTATACAGATGGCTATATTTCAAGTCTTTTCAACTTAATAACATTAATTTCCAGGAAAATATACTCATACACGCACACACACACACACACACACACACACACACACACACACACACACACACATTATATAAGATACAATCAGAACACTGAACATTTTTGATATCGACTCCGGAAAGATCCAAAAATATTGAAACTCAAAACATCAAGTGGCTTGTTTAGCAGTTGCAGGAGGGTGGAGACTGAATGTTTCCCCTTTCACCACTGTGGTTCAGTCTAGGAGGGTATATATAATTAGTAAGGGGGTGTCACTCCCCCATGGGGGATGTAAGGGGGCATGCCCTCCTACACAGAAAGTGCTTTCTTTCTTCTTTTTTTTCAGAGTTTTGATTTTTGAACTTTTCAAGTCTGTCTTTTTTGGAGTCAATTTTTACAGTGTCTGACATTCAAAGAAAGACAGAAGTATAATATATAAAAGACTGACGTGATTCATCATTACATACAAGGTAGTGAAACTGTTTTTAAAATCTTCTAAAACCGTGTTGTCATTTCACTGTATTGCTTTTAGAACATGCCTTTAAAGTATTTAAACAACACACTGTTTTGCTGTGTGATTTCAGCGTGACTAAAATATAGTGATTTTTCAACACCCTTTCTTAGACTTTCTGCCTCCATTCCTGTATCCACTGACATTTGGCTGACATTTCCATGTGATCCATAATGTCTGGATCCGCTATACTATCACAACATTGGTCAATCACACCTGGGTTAGAAGCAGGAGGCAATAGGACCTTTCATACTGCAGCTAAAGCTCTCCCTCCAAGTTGTTGTGTCTTTCCACTTATCCCGGTTACGGGTCGCCACAGCAGAACTCCAGTCCGCTAATGTTTGGCAGTGGATTTTTACGTGCCAAGTTACCAGCCCTGACGCACAACCTTCAACGAAGGCCATTCACGCATGCCTCCACACATAAGACGCTCTAGCTGAGAATCGAACGCGACAACGTCTTACTGTGAGTAAGTATCCGCTGACATCAGCATGCCTATTTCATGTTGTTACTAATGCAATGCTTGAATATTTTCTCCCATCCAATCATTTTTAACCTTTTTGGTTATCCACCTGGTCTTTATTAAATAGCAAGCAAACATCATCTGTCCATCTCCCTCACTTGAGATAGGCAATCTAGCTTTAAAAGCCTTACTAAGCTGCTCTTTGTTGGATGTCATTGTAATGAAGCAAAGCCCAGTAAGGGCCAAGGTCAATGATCATGCCTGTTCAAATTACAAACTAATCCTATTAAATTACTTGTTTGTGAATGAATAGTACAATAGCACTGTAAGCCAATGACTAGGAAGTCAAAATCATGTTTTCTCAGACAAACAGAAATGTCTTTCTAAATCTTTTTTTTTTTTTTTATTTTCTTATGGACCACAAAAATAATGACAAATAAAGCTGGATAACAACCACAGAAATGAACAAACTGCTATGTTACAAGTATTTCTGTTAATGCCCTTTAAACCATTTAAAACAATATGTATGCTAAATATATATTTTTATTACCTGCAAGCAATTTAAAGAGTTGATAAAAGCATAATTTGGTAAGTGCTAAATCAATTATAGTAGATAAAAAGGTATAGTAGATAAAAAGGTTGCAGACTTAATCAGTGCTGAGAAAAACATAATGCACTTAAATATCAGATTCCACCTGTGGCAATGCAGAACAGAAGAAGTTGGGCATTGCACTGCTACAGCCCCATCATTCATGTAATGCACCACACCAAGGTTCCAAATTTCTTCTGCCTAGGATGGCTGAAGTTCAGGTTGGCATTTAAAATCCCATGGCTGTTGTCAATAAACAGGAGAACTTCTAGGCCAAACGACTACAGTCAGCATGAATATTTCTCCTGATTCCCTTTGAAAAAAAAAATCCATAGGATCACTGGGACCTACTTATTAAAATGAAATGGATCTCTTCTTAACCATGGCCATCAATTTACATGCAACTAACAGGCCCTACCACGCACAAGAATTGGGTATTATGATCTAGGAAGTATTTATGTTAAATGAATGCAATGTTAGCTACATCGTTAAGAGGGTCTTTTGTTCATATTTTCACAAAGTAAAAAATTATGTGTTTTCACCTAAAATGTGCTTTAAAAAGGAAAAAATAAAAAAATAAATCATAGTTTCAGTAGCACAGGATAGTATGTTACAGTAGCAGTGCCAAGGTTTATGTTTGAATTTAGTAAGGCTAACATTAACTTATAAATTTGCATATATAAAATACACAGTGAAAGGAAAGATGTAATCTGACTTGAAACTGTACACATTCCAATGAGGAGGATGCATTAAGAATATTTTACTTTACGACTAATAACTAAATAGTCTGACCTGTCTGATTTTAACATTGTTGTTTTATATTATATGAATGAGAATCCCTGACATTTCAAAGAGAAAAAAAATGTGAAACTATGCCTTGTCTATGTAGAAATAATGTATTTGTTGTTTAGTTAATATGGCCTCATAAAATCAAAGGTATAACCGCATAACAAGCACTGTACATGCCTATCCTTTGTACAATGTATATCAAATTATGTAAACTTTTAATTGTAGGACTATTTAAAATTTATCAATCAGCATTAATCTGTGAAGTGAAACAAACATTCAAAAATGCAAATTTAAAATAGATCAACTTGTAAATATGCTTGGAAAAGTACTGTAAGAAACCTAAGTAAATGCAGTATAACTGTAAACCAGCATAATGTAATACAGAAATTTCTCTGGCTTTATAATTGGTTTGTGGCCATACAGTCACACCCATGTATGGCTGCCGTTAGATATGTAAGGAGCTACATCACCTACTGACTAGCATTACAAACCTCTGCTCGCAGGAATCCTGGTTACACAGATTAAAGGAGTTCATGACTGGGTGTGCCTGTAATACTAGGCATACTGCACAACAGTACTGTAATGTCTGGTTTTATCTAGTACGTCATGGAAGGCTTGAAATGACAAAACATCATTAACATTTTGTCAGAATCAATAATAAAAACAATAGACATACAGCAATGTCACTTCATTTAATGAAAACATGAATGATGGTAAAATATTAGGTAGTAAAGTCAAGTGCTGAATACAGTGTCCAATATATGGACTGTTACATACATCACAAAAAGAAAAAGGCAGTATTAGTGCATTGTTTTTAAGCAATTATTTCACAGAACATCTTTATAACTGCACACCAACCAGAAACAGAACAAGGAATTCTTATAATTGATCACTACAACAGCTCATGGTTCCATTCTTTGTCCATTTTACAGTGCATTATTCCAACTTAAAATCAAAATTTAGTAAATATCCTTGAATCTTTATTAGTATTGGTGTCATTTATAGCAATGTGTGCTAATAACATCATTTAAAAGAACCCCAGTATATGGAATCTTTAACCTTAACTGTACAGTTTCACAGACTGCAGAAGGTTTCATCATGCAATAGTAGCTCTGGATCCTAAACAGTATTTGCTCCTTTCTCATCAGGAATTGGCAGTCAGTATGAAGTGTTTCTATACTCACTTAGGGCTGTTTGAAAAATAGTCTTTGGTAGAATATATTTGCTGGTAATTAAAAACTCATAATCACAACCTACGTGTTTACTGTTTGGCTTTGCTGTTTATTGTTTAATTTCTATATATGCTTATCCAGAGAATGATTTGGGCATGTCTTGAGTCACTAACACGCCTGTTTGCAATAGATAAATTAAGTATAAATGGTCATCCTGCATAAATGTGATAACATTCTAAACGTAGATGTAATTATTTATTGAAGGCTGTTTAATGAGAGGTAGTAGTTTATAAATCTGTATCACTTGCATCCCACACATACATGATATTATATGTAAATACAAACACAAATGTGTATGTATGCATATAATGTGCAAATGAATATAAACATAATTCACACAAGAGAAAAGCTATTTTAAGTGAACACTGATATAAGAATTGCATTATTAGCTCTAATGGTATGAAGAAAGACCTTCCCATGATTGCAGCAAACATTACATCAGGAGCAGGTGTATAACCTTGATGTGCTTCCTCTGTTTAATATTAAATGTATCATCAAAATGTCAATTACGTACAGCGACCAAGAGTAAAGGGTGAACCAGTTTTAGTGAATGCTGCTGAAACAAACATCCTTTTTCATTAGCCCCTATAGATGCTCAAAGAGAGCTTATTACTAAAAGAAATTATTTAACACCATAATTATCCTGGCACTATAAAAGGAGTCCATATGCAGATAGTAGTTTCTGAAGAGAAACAGGGAAGCAATTCTATCAGAACTTAAAATACCAATTAAGTTGAGAGATCCATTAAAACAGCTGCCTTAGAATTGAGATTTTGTTTCTAACTTCAGAATCCAGACAGAAGCATCTTGTCAGCCCCATATATTTTAGTTTACAGATACAAGAGATTAACTTGTCCATCTAGTATGTGAAAAAGTGCACAAATAAAACATTTACTTGAAATTCCAAAAGCACATATTTTTATGGAAATAATTGTGTAACTTTAGATGCATGAATAGTCCATTACTCAGGAATCGAGGGAATTGGTTGAAAATTAATATTGAGATAAAGAATTATTTTTAAACAGATTTATTAAATTGTCATATTTTTAACCCATAACGTGTTAACATACCTTAATAAGAAACCAAACCAAACTGTTTCAATTCTTATTTTCCCACAGTGTGTATATATATATATATATATATATATACATATATATATATATATATATATATATATATATATATATATATATATATATATATAGTTACGTATTATCGCCAGCATTTCTGTTATTTCAGTTCTGTCTGCTACATGTTTCTTTCTCATGGCAACAAATGTCGTCAAAGTACTGTTATACATTTCCCACCACATACTAAGACAAAACCACTGAATCAGCAATCCACATCATAACAGCAGTAATAAAATCAATGACCGCTATAATACAATCTGTTTTTGGAACATGCCCCCTTCCCAACTTTCTCATTGAAAAACGAACCTGAAATCAGCTGTCAACATCATCCAGCCTTCATCATTTAAAATCATTAACAATGCAATGGTTGATTATTTTCAAGATCTGTTAAAAGATTAGTAATAAATAAAAAGTTTACCACAAGCAGTTTTTCTGTGTCTGTTTCCTTCTCTGAATATTCCAACAGTATGATAGCAGCCATGAAAAGTCAAGCATGCATCTCTAATGCATGCAAAACAGGAAGAGGATTTCTTAAATTGTGCCTGTTCCTGAAACTAATCTAAAGTTTTTTGCCAGTTGTAAGGACTTTCAAAAGCAGCTTGAAGTGTTTCCTGCACTTGTTTCTCTGCAGCTATGCGCATTTCGCAACCGCGAAAATCTGGTTGTAATAATACATAAGTACTATATATATATAACACATATACACACACACACACACACACACACACACACACACACACACACACACACACACACACACACACACACACACACACACACACACACACACACACACACACACACACACATACGTGTACCCAAGAAGACTGAATGTTGTAATTAAAACAAAGGTGCTTCAACAAAGTATTAGTTTAAGGGCATGCACACTTACACAACCAGCTTATTGTACATTTTTTATTTTTTATATTTTTCCCCTAACAGATTTGTTTGTTTTTCAATTGAATTGTACATGTTATAGATCACATTAAAGGTGGAAAAAGTTTTGAAATAATTTATTGTGGTCTAATTTTTTTATATCACAAAAACCTGACATTTTAACAGGGGAGTGTACACTTTTTATATCCACTGTAGATATATGTATATACATGTATTGTTCTTTTAACAGTTTTCTTTCATTGCAACATTACATAAATTGTTCAGATTCTGCATTGTCCCCCCAAAAAAGTGTAATTTATTTGTATAAAATGTGCTCCTTCTGTTTTCTAATAGTTGGTACTTCAAATATAATTGATTTAGATTTTGATTTCCATTTGCTTTTTTTTGGCAACCAATGCCAACAAACTTAGTAAGGCCTTACTATGCTTAGGAAATTCAGATATAGCATGTATAGTTATAACAATTTTCTCCCAGATTATTGTAAAAGTATTCTGCATGGAATTTTTGAACTCTGTCAGTTGATTGCATTCCCAAAACGTACGTTCCCACTTATTTCTCTTCTCTGTCACACATCCATCATATGTTATCTGCTTGAAGAAAAATCCTCTGAAGTCTACTTCAGATATAAAAACAGCTATGTAACCACTTCCTTGTTATATACTTAACAACCTTACAGATTTCTTCCCATATTTACCTGTAAATTGCCTTTCCATCCCATTTCCTGTCTTTTCTAACCTCCTCTGATTCTTATAGTTATAGTAATAAGGCAATATTCTATATGCCCTACTAATTATATCCCTTTTATAACAGAAGCTAACGTTCTAGATTTAACTAAATTGCTACCAGAGCTGGTCTTTCACATAACATTCTCCTAGTCTTTTCTCTTTGCCTTACAGGGAAGGCAGCCTCTACCTGCTGTCCAAACTTCTGCTTAGCTTCACCCCACTATACTACCTTTCCCTCCAGAGTTATTTGTTTAAAATACCTTGTTATTTTGTAACTTCCTCCAGTAAATTCCAGCTTCATCTTGCCTATTTTGTGTACACCTACTTGCAATCATCGCTGTTGGGGCATAATCTCCTTTCTACATTCCCACACTTAGTTCTTAGAATACATTCTGCAACTTAATGAATGTATTAGGTTCATAGGTTCATAGGTTGGTACTGGGCTATCTGCCCGAAGGCATATATTAGCCCAGCCACGTTGTGCGGTATTCACCGCCCCTTTAGTAGTTCCCTAGACCCTTGTACTAACAGCTAGTACCCTTGGCCCCTATCTAGTAGTGCTGTTGGTGTGATCCCTGGTGTGAACTTTCTGTTACCCATCCACTCATCAAGGTTCCTCTTGAAGAGTGATAGTGAGGGGCTCTGTCTTATGTAGATCGGGACCCTGTTCCATAGTAAGGGAAGTCTCTGCGAAGGGAATCTATCCCTCCAGCATGTTCTATTCATTGTTGTGTTGAGGTTTATATTCCTAGAGCGTGTAGCTCGAGTAGATTTGGTTTTGCTAAGATGGAGCATGTTCAACAATTCTGGGTTGGACATGGCTCTGTACAGTAGACAAAGATCGCCTCTGAGAAAGTGGTATGCAACAGAGAACAGTCTTAGCTTTTTCAGTCGTGCTGCATAGGGCAACTGTTTGAGGCCAGTAATCCTCTTGGTTAGGTACCTTTGTGGTCTCTCCAGCTGCTGGAGATGTCTAGCCAGGTACATTCCAATTGGTGCATTGTACTCAATAATGGGTCTGATGAGGGAAGAGTAGAGGGGCACCATTACATCCTTAGATCTTGATGCAAACCCTTTTGTGATCAGATGGGTCACATAGAAGGATTTTCTAGCCACTTTGGCAACATGGTTATCAAAGGAAAGCTGACTATCTACTTGGGTCCCTAGATCCCGTATTTCTTCTTCAGATTTCAGGGGATTACCTCCTATGTTGTAGTTTGCGGGTACTCTGTTTTTCCAAAGGGGATTACTACGCATTTTTTTGCATTTAACTTGAGACCATGGCTTTGACACCATGCATCAGTCTCATTTAGTCTCATTTAGTATTATTTTGTATGATTATTTTTCTCTCTCTCTTTAAGGACCTCAATCCAAAATCCTACTCTCTCTGTCTCCATCTGTTGAACTCCACCTGTTATATCATCATCCCTACCTACTTTGAGTAATAACCTTCTGTTTGGGTTGTGTATATAAGTCTTAACTGCATATCTCTAAAACTTCAAATCAGGTAACCCAACATTACCTCATTATTCTATGGAGAGAATCAGTTTATCTCATTTAACTTTTGCCCTCTTCTCCTTTCAAATAAATTCCTTCAATTCTATTAATTATCATCCTAGCTTCTCTTCTGTTTGATAAAAATATGCACGACCTGCATTTAAGACTATAAGCACTAAAATGTGTCACTTGCACCTCATTATCCATATCCAAAATTAAGAGCTTACATTTTTCAGTTTTTGTATTTTTTTGTTTAATCTCTTCTTTCATATCCTTAGCTGCCGTAACAGAATCATTTTAATCCCTATAACTAAATACTTCATCTGCTCATGTCCCCTTAAGCATAGGTATTCCTGAACCAATTCACATGTGAGTATATAGTAGAATGTACAGCCTTTGCTTTATCTTTATGTATTTTATATCTGAAAACTGCTTGAAACTGTCTCAAAATGTTATATAACTCCAAAATGCCTTTTTGTCTGGATTTATCAAGTACAAAATAATAATATCTGCAAATAAAGCTAACTTTTTTTATTACCATACCAGCTATATCCTTGAATTTGTAAGTCCCTTATTTTCATTGCTAATGGCTTTTAATAGGGAAAGAGGACATTCCTGTCTCATTCCTCTATTCAAATATAGCTTTTCAGAGAAGAAACTTCCCACATTAATGCTTTCCTCCAACCCTTCATATATATTTTTTTCTAACCTAGTGTTCTGTCAGGGAATGCAAATGTCATCCGTTGTCCTACTTATAAAATCTCAGCCTACTCTATCCACTGATTTTGCTGCATCAAGACCTACCAATAATAGCAACATTTTATTATACTCTGCTTTCCTCTGTATGATCACTGCTCTATAAATGGTGTTATATGTTTGCCTCTCCTTCACAAATCCATATTGATCAAAATCTATCAACTTTAGCAAATCCTTGGCATTATCTTAGCTGGTATAGGCATAAACATTTTATAGTTATGGTTTATAATTAAAATGGGTCTGTATGAAGCCAGATCTGAAGGGCCTTTACCTCTTTCAGTAATACAGCCACCACAGCATTCTACCAAGATGACACATATACCCCCCACTCATGTTTTAAAATATTGTTAAACAAATCCTTCCATATTTTTATCACTTTCTTCCCTTCTAACTTCCAAATTTTCATCTGTATACCATCTAATCCTGGAGACTTCCCTATTGATTGATTGTACATCATCATTTGTATCAAATCTCTTCTTATATTAGCTATTAACTGCTGAGCCACATCTTTCTTACCTAAGCATAATTAAGTCTTGCATAAATATTATCATTTGTAATTTTTCTTAGTTGCGGCATTCCCCCTTGTAATACAAATGTTCATAAAATTTCTGGAATATCTCTAATGCCCCTATAGGATTTCCAGTTATTTTTCTTGTCACAGGCTTCCTGCAGCTCTTTCTGCATTCTGTTGCCTAAGTCATTGTGCTAAAAGTTTTGCACTGTAAAATTATCATCAAAAACAGTTGCTTAACAGCAGCTTGTCTGAAGACATGCACATTATTTAAATACTCATTATATTCCCTTTAGCACTCTGCATTGTTTCTCCTCTTATTATATAAGATTTCACTTCTTCAGCAATACTTTAACCTTTGTCAACCCATATAAATTATTTCTATTACGCATTTTCCATAGCTTGGTTTCTCTTATTTCTACCACATTTTAAACGTTCTTTTCATTTTATCCCACCTACTACCTATCCTTTCTGAAATAATTTATATTTAATCAGTCTTTAATTATTTACACTATCCATTCCTTAGATCTCTCTCTTTTTAACAGTTGAGCAGGAAAGTACCAGTGTCTCATTTTTATAGTTACTGGAGGATACACAAAGCTTTCAATTAAATACACATGCTCCTGCGAGATATAATTTCTATCCAGTCTAGCCCAGTAACTCATGGAATAATATGTAAATTCCATCTGATATATTTTTAAAATTGCAAATCAGGAGTCCTACCAATAAATAATATTCTATTATGAAAGCTTACTGTTTATCACAAAATTTTCCTACGCTCAACAATAATCATTTAAGGAAAAATATAAATAGATGCCAGTGTAATCCTCCTCCTGTCCTAACAACCCTTATTTAGCACAAATGTACCGTTATTATTTTTTTACTCTTCTATCACTACTGCAGACCCTCTGACAATCAGTATTATTACTCACATTATCCTTTGTCTCTAATATTCTGCTGAATGTCTACCCTGAAATCCTCTCATCAAACTCAGATGCCCATTTCTACCCAAATGTGTTTCTTGCAGCATTGCTATTTGCATCCTATACCTCTTAATATAATGCAGTACTCTTTGCTCTTGGTCTAGATCTGCAAGGCCATTTACATTACATGTTTAATACTGACAAACAAGGCATTCTGATAAAAAACAAATATTACTCCCACCTATTTTACAGAACAGGTATTTTGAATTTATAAATTTATACTTGCACAAACTAACATATGTCAGATTGCTCTTGGTTGCAGTTGCATCTTCTCATCTCTATTTGAACCCATGCTACAATTCCCCAGACTTTTCACTTTAATAAAAGCACTCATGAAACCAAAAAACACCCACTAAATATGTTTTAATTATATTTTACAAGCCGTGCATGCACACACAAGTGCACACACACACACACACACACACACACACACACACACACACACACACACACACACACACACACACACGCACACGCACACATGCACACACACACACACACACACACACACACACACACACACACACACACACACACACACTCAATACATACACTTTCCAAAAAGGAAGTTTACTCTTCTAAATACCTCAAATCAAGGCTGTACCCATGGGTATTTCCTATTCTAAGGTTAGGGCTTACCATGCTAAAGAACTTTAGAGACTTTGTTCCCATTTACACTGCTCGTTGTATGTTCTTATATTATCTTGCATCTCCTCTCATATGTGAAAAAAATATTATGCATTCTTTCAGAAAACATTACTGTTTAGTCTTAAGAAAAAGCGTGATGGTCGCCTTTAAATAAACTAGCATAAACCAGTTATGTTTAATGCATTAAAGAATTATGGCTGCTAGGGAGGCAAATGTTTCTACTTCTCTTCCCACAGTTTCTTCACCATCAACCTTTTTTTCTCATTGTCTAAATCAGAGTTGGGGTGTTATGTCAATTGTCGCAATCTCTCTCTATTCAGTGCTATTCCCCTACCTTCTTCAACATTCATGTCTGACTGTCGCAGGACTTCTTTCACACAATCCATCCACTTCTTTGCTGAATGCCTTCATTTCTTCTTGCCTTCTTCCTGCCTGCCCCAAATCTTCTTCAACAGATTGTCTTCTGCTTTTCCTTATGTACCTTATTCCCATATCTGGCTCAGCATATCTGTCCTGTAGTCCTCACATATGCTGTTTTGAGGCACTACCATTCTTCTTCATCTCTACCTATTTCCTCTTCTTCCTAAGGTACCACAGCCCTGAGTAATTCCTTGAATTCTTGTACTTTCTCTCCAGTCAATATCCAGGTCTTCAGCCTAGTCCCTTTTGACTTTAGAGCCTTCTTTGACCACTGCTTGCAGCTGATTGCGATAACCAGTGGTTTATGTTATGTGCTGACTGTTTCACTGGGAATGAATTTGCAATCGCTGATTCTTCCCCAGTGCCCTTTTCCTACTAGCAGGAAGTCTACATGAGTTACATGCTGGTCACTCTTGTATGTGATCTTGTGACTGTCTTTCTTTCTGAACCATGTGTTGGCTACTACCAAGACATGGCCTCTCCTCCTTTAATCCTGTTGTACCTCTCCATGTGGACCCAGGCAGTCCTCATATCCTGTTCTGTCTGTCCCAATATGTGCATTCAGGTCAACCATTCTCACCACCAATTCAGTTTTCTTGCTTTATCTAGTAGATCATGTAACTGCTATATGAATGCACTTTTTTCTTTGCTATCACAACCCTGCTGTGGGGCACATATTGAGGTGATGAATACCACCCTATCAATAGCCTGAAGTCTGACTGCCATGAGTCTGTCACTAATTTGGATATCCCTCACTGCCTTCTGAAGCCACTCTCTCACAATTCCCAAACCATTTCTAGCCTATCCTCCTGAGTAGTATACTCTGGATCCCAAGCCAATAGCCTTTGCTGTATTGCCCTTCCATCTTGTCTCCCGGATACACAGGATGTCCAGCCTCCTCCTTACCATCATCCGCTTCCAAGCTATGTTCTTTCAGTGAACCTACATTAAGTGTAGCAATTCTTAGTTCATGTTTGGCAGGTTAATTGGTTATACATCCAACATTCGCTCAACAGAGCTATCCCAGGTAACCCAAGCTGAGCAACTGGAAATTGGCTAGCCAGTAGCTTATTAAACCAGGGCTGCTGGGTTTTATGGTGGGCACATACACCCCTCCCACCGTTAGCATTTGTCTCTGGCATAGGTTGGATCCTCAATCCACTTATCACCAGCAAATACACATGCCCATTCGGTGACTTTAGTCAACAAGACCAAATCACCTACTGCCAGATTTTACATTGAGTGCTTGATCCTGCCAGCAATATTTGATCCATTTTTTCCTATCTTGAGGATACTGCGCATCACAGTGTATGCCCAAAGTGGTTGGTCTATAAAGCTCTTCTTCCTATATGGCACCATGTAGAGTCTGTGCTGCTTCTCACAGCTCCATTCATGGGTGAGTTTGAGTTGGAAACAATCAGCATGGTTTTTGCAGGTGGGAGGAACCCTACAAAGACACAGGGAGAACATAAAAGCTTCAAATAGGCATTGACCAAAGGTCAGAATTGAACCTTGTACCTTGTGCATGAGAGGTGACCTTAAACATTATGCCAACTGGTCTGCCTTCCCACAGTTTTAACTTTCATTTATTTTTCACTGCTCTCCTTGCCAATGTACTTTTAAAAGTCGGTTACATTGTATCTTGTAGATTTAACTAAGAACACACTGTTCACACCCCTCTCATGATTAACTTGCAAATTTCTAGTCTCCAACTAAAATCATGTGCTAATGGAAAAAAATAGCTAGTAACTTTGCAAATGGAAGAAATGCTTGTAATAATTTTATGTTTTTATTTCAAGCCTGTTTGTTTAAGAAACTTACTTATAACAAACTAAGGATATTAGTCTAGATATCCACCTCGTCTACTCATTCATAAACAGTAACGTTCCACAGTTCTAAAAAGAATTAAGGATTTGAAAAGAAATTAATATTGCCCCTCCATCCTCTCCTGTGGCCAATAATAGAGATATCATTGCACTAATATCAAGACTCCTTCTTTCAGACTCAGGGACTTTTTGATTTTCACCATGGTTTATAGCCAGGACAAGAGACTATTGATACAGCCTTGAATAAATTCACTCATTACACTTCAAATAAGATGGACTATGGAGAAGTGACTGATACATTCTTCATGGGCAGGAATAAAGCATCTGATATGGTCAACTATGTCAGCTTACTTCACAGACTACCAGCTTTGAACCACAGTGAAAATATGATCTTAAAGGTTCATGGCTGGATAGGTACAAGCACAGGTGTTATGAAGTTAGAAATTCTGACTGGCATACAGCCCACAAATCCCATAGCAGTATCTGAAGGCATGTCCTCCACCAGAAAATGCCATGACAGTATGAAATAAAATTGTCAAACCTGTGCTAGTTTTAGCAAATCAGAAGCAATATGTTCAAAAAATACTTATTTTGATACAATTAATACAGTCATTTTTGACCCTTTGAAAAACTAGTATTATTTTAGATTACAAACTTAAGCCTTTGTACAACTTGATCAATTTCTCTACATCAT
This sequence comes from Protopterus annectens, assembly GCF_019279795.1. Classification (NCBI taxonomy): domain Eukaryota; kingdom Metazoa; phylum Chordata; order Ceratodontiformes; family Protopteridae; genus Protopterus; species Protopterus annectens. The sequence continues at coordinate 842,809,585 of NC_056737.1, read as the reverse complement.
TTTTCATTCTTGTTTATCCATTTGATCCCATGCCAACTCCTTCAACAGTTCATGATAAGCAGAAAACAATAGAACACTGTAAACTAACTGTCTATATTCATCATTATATCAGTATTGCAGTATCTTTAAACTGTATGGTGCATCCTACCAAGTATCAGACCCACCCGGCCAGCCAGCTTCCAAAGTTTTGAGGCACCTTCCACATGCTCTGGCTACTCTTCTGCATGCGAGGAGGACAAACTCGGTGGCTAGGGCTCCAAATCTTCAGAACTTTCTGGCCACCAAAGAATGCACTTCCCTGCAGGCTTTGGGAGAATGCCATTGGCTAGTGCTTCTACAATAATGGTCAGATACGCTTCCCATTGGGGATTGCATTTCAAAAATCAATACCCCTGAATAAAATTGTTTAATTTTAATAAAAAAAGTTATTTGTTAACATCCACAGATGCTTTTTAATGGTTGCCACTAAAGTTTTACCTCAGAATCTTGTATGTTGCTTTATAGTTCTCTGAGGGGAATTCCTTGTAACTATTTATAATTTGTGAGTAAAATAGCAACTTTTACATCAAGTGTAATTGTTCTTGTCTTGTTTTTTTTTTTTTGGTTCTGAGGGTTGCCATTTGAAACTTGTACTCCAGAGCTTTAAATTTCTGTCAGACTGTCTTACTGACTTAATCGAGCATGGCAAACTGCTTCTTAAGCATAATTTTTCTTTTTAACTGGAAATCAGTCTTGGGTCCCTGTGGGGGATGTCCTAGTTTATTTTCACTTTTTGTGAGGACAAGTGTTCTGCTTGTACATAACAGCGATGTGAGAGACTGGGACTAGTGAGTTTGGTGCTTGTCTTCATTTTTTCCCCTCAAACAGTAATTTTCTACTCAGAAGATATCACCAACTCTTCTAACTTCACCATCTATTTGTCAGACAGTTTTTGGTTTACATACATTTCAAAATCCCAGTGGGGATTCGCTGCTTAAATTACATTTTTTTTAATGAAGAAAAGTTAACTTTTTATTGAAACATTATTTATGGCTGACTCTGTGGTGTTTGCTGGTTGTCACAAAGGAGTTTTACCACTAAACTTAAAATTTCTGTCAGGAGGTAAGACCTACTTTTACAGACTCTTTTATCCACTTTTCAGACACATTTTGCAATTAAGAGCTAGTCTTGGCTCCCTGTAGGATTCCCTTGTTTATCATTACTTTTTGTGTAAAAACTTGTTACCTTTCATTCAGTATTGACTATCAGGGAATAAAGACACCATGTTTGATAGAGATAAAAACTTTTAGTGACAACTAAGTCAATTTTGTTGTCAGGAGGTAAGACCAACTCTGTCAAGCTCCAATATCTTCTCGTAAGACACTTTTTATGAGTGATAATTTTACAACAGAATCCCCAAAAAGGAATTAATATTGTCACTTTTTGGTGGAAAAAGTGAAACTTTACTATCAAAACTAGTTGTTAAAGTCTGGGGTCAGTGAATTTGGTGAATGTTAAAAAATCACCTCAAAGATTAACTTTCCAGTCATGAGGTAAGACAGAATCTTTTAGACTCTGCTCATCAGGCACCTGTTGTTTCTAGGACATGGACCTGGGTCCCAGTAATTTGATTGTTCCTTCCCTGGGCAGGAAGCAGAGAAAAACTATCTGTGAGTCTTTTGTATTGACTCAGGCTCTCTATGCCTCACCCATTGGGTGATACCATTGTAGACTTTTATTGTTCCTTGGACAACTCATCATTTCTTTCAGTCCCCCCTGATGAGCTCCTTGTGAAGCCATTCAGGAGCAGGGCAGGCACATTCCCTGCAACTGTTCAGCTACCCTTTCTGGGTTAGGAAGAACCACTCTTTCTGGCAATGTGGGGAAGGGACAGGAGATTGTTCTTTACTAATATACTTCGAGGAGTTTATTCCTGGAGAAGGCAAAAACCTTCTAGTCTTTATCTCTTTCTCTTTTTTTTGGGGGGGGGGTCTTTCAATAGACTGGGCATTCTCATTATATATATATATATATATATATATATATATATATATATATATTGTTTACTATCATAAATTCGAAAGTAAAAATAAATAATGTCTTTATTTTCGAATTTATGCATCGAAAATGAACATTTTCGAATAATAGTAAACTCGAAAACAAGGGTGTATTGTCGAAAATGTCGCTATACATTTATGGCGATACACAGCACGCCCACCCTTCCCATAATCACCTACCTACCTAACCGAACACAGTTATGGGGCTGCCTGCACCCCCACCCCCTAACTTAATATTCCAACTCTGAGATCGCACTACAGTGAGGAAAGGGATGCATTTCCCTAACCGCACTGTACCGCGATCCCCTCCCATGACCGAAAGTTAGAATTGCGAATGCACAGTTCATTCGCAATGCAAACCTTCGCTCATGTCACCTGCCGTAATATGAAGTATTCAATCATCTGATGTTCGAATACTTCATAGCCGTGCAAATGCATGTCGACATAATGATAGCAAACCATATATATATATATATATATATATATATATATATATATATATAGTTTACTATCATGTACTTGCGGCAGACTTCATTGAATGGTCATATCATCGACTCACATCTGCAAAGACTGACATTGCCAAAATCCAGTATTACGGAATTACAAATCGAATGCGATCTATGGATGAGCATTAACATAGGTCGAGATAAGAGCAAGATTTGTACTTCTGCAATATTGAGGTTTGACATTGCCAATGTTTGAGTTTCGGGTTTCACATGAAGTGGTTCGACCAAGTCCTGCCATGAGTACATGATAGTAAACCTATAAATATATATATATATATATATATATATATATATATATATATATGTTTACTATTGAAATATTGAAAGTAACAAAAAATGTAGTCTAAAAGACAAAACATAATGTTGCATCCATAGTCTCTACCTGGCCATAATTTCGAACATCCTTTCTCCAACGTCTGCATTCGACGTTAAATGAAATAGCAGGAGGTGACATCAGCCACCCAGGATAGTCTCCTAAAACTTTTAATTTTACATCACAGGTTTTTACTGTTTTGCAGGGAAGCAAGCCCCCCTGCACTCCTCACCCCCCTGCAAATTATATATTCCAACTCCAAGATCGCACTGCAGTCAGGAAAAGGGTAAATTTCCTGATCCCCACTGTAGTGAGATTTGTTATCAGAACATCAGTCTCACATTAGTGAATGCACACTATCATTCGCTACTGTGAATTCAACATTTCCAGATCAGCATTACGGGAACTGGGTATATATATATATATATATATATATATATATATATATATATATAGATATGGTTCTCCTTTACTACTACATGCCCAAAATGCAGAAACCCGAAACCATAAGACCGAAACTGCAGAATCTCGAAATCGCAAAAGCCCGACATGCAAAAAAACGAAACTATCCCACGGTGGAACTATGCAACATAAAAAGCTCAAAGAATACGTCCTTCACCTTCCTGAAACAATAAATTAAACAGCACCCAGTTCAACAACTTCATTGCACACATAAGAAAACACGAGCACGTCAGAAATCCAATCACAATATTTATCGGCTTCTCTGTTGATCCGTACGTCAGAAATCCAATAACAATACTTATCAGCTTCTCCAATAACAATACTTATCAGCTTCTCTGCTGATCCAACATGTACATCCCTTTCTCATGTAACATCACAGATGAAATGAAATGAAATGAAACGTTCCATATACTTGTAACCTTTGCAATATCTGGACGGTAAACAGAAAGATTACACACATCAAATCTTCAATAATCTGGCAATAGCCATGAGGAAATCTAAACAAGCATAAGATGATATATTCTGCAACACATGCTCAAATTTAGCATGACGACTTACAACCTTCCGGTTATTAGGTGACGGAGGTGTACCGCAGCTCATACGAATCCTGAGCTCATCCAGCCTATCCTGTTCTCTAGCCAACACTTTCATGAGAACTGATAGGTCGGTCTGTCTGTGCCCCAGAAAAGATTTTAGTCTATGGTGCCACGCCTCTACACTGTTCTGTGTACGAGGCAAAAACACCATGTTTAACACATCCACGTTCCAGAACGATATTGAAAACAGTGGGGGAAACCTAGAGAATCCAGTAGTTTGAGTAGAGAACTTTCAAACCTTGCTGAGCACATACCAATCACAAAAATATCTCAGCAGTTCCCTACCTTCAGCAGGAAACACTCCTTTCAGTTGGTCAAAACCACTCATGACATCATTCTCAGGCAAAAATGCCAGTGTGATCAGACATTTCACATGCAACTGAAATGAAAAGTCTGTATTATACAGATGTGCAAGTCCCAGTTGTTGCACCTATCTCCATATGTTCTGTGAGAAATGAAACAAGCAGCCTTAGCTGTTACACCCTGTAAATTAATCAGTATACTTCTTCTGGCTGCTATCTCAAAGTCTCTCAACACATACTGCACAGATATTTCAAACCCCTGTTCATCCATTAAGCACAAAACACAGCTCCACATGAAATTATACGATTTCAGTGACTTCTTATTCATTATACACTACAATAACGGCACACTCTTATGAAACCCTCCGTATCTAATTAGCCTATGGATACTGCACAATTGCCGGCACAGTATCCCTTTGTAAACGAAAGTGCCGTCAACAAGCCAAATAGTAGCAGTACTTAAATCAAGCAGATTTTGCTTAGTGGAAAACACCGCCACTGTTGTATCTGTGACATTGTCTACCATCACCTTACTAAGAAATACTCCCGACTTAGTTGCAAACTCATTTTCATCTATATCTTGCAACTTTGCAGTGTGCCTACTACAACATTTTGACTCCTTATGTCACATCCTTCCCACCTGCTGCACTAGCACTTTATGAGCAGGCAAACTGGGAGCAATCAGAGTAGAAGTGGACACTAAAAGATCACCCACAAGCAAACATGGAGCATCTCTGGAATTCCTAGCCTTCACCTTTAATGTATGGCATACTTTGTACTGTTCAACTTCAACAGGGTCTCCAGGATTCATGTGCTTCACTGACTTTAACAGCTTTTCCCCATGGGGTACAGTCATAGACATGGCCCTACCTTTACATTTTTCACCGCGTTTCCATTTACAGCACCACTACGTCTTCTCTTTGTTGATCTTCTCTCTGTGTAAAACATAGCCATCTAGTAGTAGCACCAGAGCTCCTTTCTGAGACGTAACAGTCACATAGATTTCACCAATTGTACCTGGGGCAATGAAGTAGTCGTCTGCAAGCTGCATTTCAGAAAACGTATCGAATACTGTGGACTGAAAGGTACTTGTGTTTGTTATGCAGTGGCAGCAGTCACTTTTCTACCTTTCAAATTTCGCACTTCTCAGCTTCCAAGGTTCCGGCCTTTCGCCTTTATAGTCTTGAGAAACTGCATTTCGAACATGTAGTATTTTGAGCTTATAAAGGGGAACCATATATATATATATATATATATATATATATATATATATATATATATATATATGTGTATGGATTATGGATTCATATCACTTCACCTAAAGACCATTTCACTGAAACTCATTTCACTGAGACCAAATCACCTAAAGTTCATTTTACTGAAAGTTCATTTCACCTAAAACTCATTTCACTGGCAAGTAGTACTCTAAGGCAAGTCAAAGGTATATGTCCTTTTCCCCACTGTAGTGCGATCCTGGTGTTAGTATATATAGTTAGGGGGATGTGGGGGCACAGCCTCCCACATTGGGGGGTGTGGGGGTTGTAGCCTCCCACTTAATTTGTTTTTATGTTGTCTGGTTTTGTTTTATATTATTTGGTAAAATCCAACTAGGTGGGGGGCTACACCCCCCACACCCCCTAACTATATATACTAACACCAGGATCACACCACAGTAGGGGAAAAGGACATATACCTTCGACTTGCCTTAGAGTACTACTTGTCAGTGAAATAAGTTTTAGGTGAAATGAACTTTAGGTGATTTGGTCTCAATGAAATGGGTGATACCAATCCATATATATATATATATATATATATATATATATATATATATATATATATATATATATATGCTAGCTGTACCCGGCCACGTGTTGCTGTGGCTCAGTCTGGTTAAATGGAAAAGAAAGAAAAGAGAAAGCGCACGTTCCTAATATTTTTAATTTCACAATGCTTGTGGGTATACAATATTTTTTGTTGTTCCATTGTCTGTGCAGATATAGACATTGTCTGGTTTGCCGACTCTAGAACACACAACATATAATTGTCCATGTGAGAAGCAATCTGTGTGTAGATCTAAACCGCACAATTCTAAAGATTGGCCCTGAGCTTTGTTGATGGTGATTGCAAACGCCAATCGAATTGGGAATTGCAATCTCTTAAATTGAAATGACATATCTGTTGGAATCATAGGAATGCGAGGAATGAGGACATCTTCACCTTTGAAAGGTCCTGTCAAGATTGTTGCTTCTATGACGTTGCTCATTAATTTTTTTACTGCAAGTTGCATGCCATTGCAAAGCTTTGGCTGGTTGATATTTCACAACATGATAATTGGCACGCCGATTTTCAATTGCAGTACATGCGGTGGCATCCCTGGCAGATCGAGTGAATTCAAAAATTCTGTTGGATAATTAACCGCTTCATCTGCTTCCACAACAGTGTCGACCGACTTGTATGTGACTGCCTCGCTTTGAATGTTAGACTAAATAATATTGTTAAGTTCGTAGACGTCTTTGTTCATGGCCGCAAGAATAGCTCGTTCAGTCAGCCAATCATGATTCTTATAATTGGTTTGAATATTGGGAAATACTTTTTCAACCAATTCTTCTTTTGCCGTCACTAAATTGCAGAAGTTATGAGGCAATGAAATTCGTCCTGAGGTCAGATCAACCAGCACCTTTCCGTTCCCAATTTCCAGCAATTGATGTGAGAATATCTCAGCTGATCGATCGTTTTGCAGCTGGACACGCATATTTGTAGTTAATTTTAACATCTTTACGTGTCGCCACGAAGTAGAGTATTTCAGGCAAGCATTTATTTCATCTGCTGGTATCGATCGAGGAGAACGAAGCAGATCTGAAGCTGCAGAACGCGATCGCCGTGCTTGCAACTGTGCATCTTCAAGTCTGGCTGCACGTCGCTCTGCTGCTTCCTCGGCACGTATTTGAGCCATTCTTGGTCTGTTTCACTCATTCGCTGATGCCCGTTCTTCCTCAGTTTGATTTGCAATTATTTGACGCACTGCTTCCACTCCACGAGTACTACGACCTAAGTTTGATCTTCTGCGAGGCATTATTTGGTTGAGCTAAAGCAGATCGATTGCACTGAAAAAGAAGTAAGAAAGTTATAACAAAAACATATAAAATTGCATATTTGTATACAAATATATAGAATCCATAGTAGGTATATAAAAACACGCGCGTATTCGAATGCAACGTGTGACATCTATATAATAGTAGGTATATAAAAACACGCGCGTATTTGAATGCAACATTGTGTGAAAATTTCAAAGCAATCGGTGAAGAACTTTCGGAGATTTAAGATTTTGAACAAACGAACATTTACATTTTTATTTATATATATATATATATATATATATATATATATATATATATATATATATATGGGTCTACTACTATTCACTGAAAGCACATTTCACTGAAAATCAAATCAGTGTGCACTTTTCACTGAAAGCTCAATTCACTGAAAAAACAATTCACTGAAACACATTTCACTGAAAGTTATATATGGCCTTTTCCCCACTGTAGTGTGACTCTGGAGTTAGTATATACATATATATATAATATATATATATATATATATATATATATATATATATATATATATATATATAGTAAGGAGGGGGTGTGGGGGCCACCTCCCCCTACATTGGACAGTGTGGGTGGCATAGCCCCCCACATATTTTAAATATTTCGAACTATATACATGGATACTTGCAATTCCAATATATTACTGTTCTCTGAACATAATATATACTTAAAATATGTGGGGGGCTACGCCCACCACCCCCCCAATGTGGGGGGTGGTGCCCCCACCCCCCCTTACTATATATACTAACTCCAGGGTCACACTACAGTGGGGAAAAAGCCATATATAACTTTCAGTGAAATGTGTTTCAGTGGATTGTGTTTTCAGTGAATTGTGCACAGTCAAATGTGTTTCAGTGAAATGTGCTTTCAGTGAATAGTAGTAAATCCATATATATATATATATATATATATATATACATATATATATATATATATATATATATATATATATGTGTGTGTGTGTCTCTAGGTGATTTGGTCATGTTGACTAATGTTGCCAAATGGGCAAGGGTATTTGCCAGTTATAAGTGAGTTGAGGACCTCCCCTACTCTGACCTACGCCAGGGACCCATGCTAATGGTAGGAGGGGTGTATCTGCTCCTATTGGCTAGTGTGTGCCCACCATAAAACCCAGCAGCCCTGGGTCAATAGGCTACTAGCCAGCCAGTGTTCAGTTGCCCAGCCTAGTTTACCTGGCTCTGTTGAGTGAAAGCTGGACATAAAACCAATCAACCTGCCAAACATGACCTAAGAATTTTTCACTCAGCATAGGTTCACTGACAGGACAGAGCTTGGAAGTGGATGACATGATGGTACAAAGGAGGCAGGACATTCTATTTATCCAAGAGACAAGATGGAAGGGCAGTGGAGCAAAGACACTTCCCTTGGAATGTAGAGTCTACTACTTAGGAGGAGGAAGACAGGCTAGAAATGTTTTGGAAATTGTGGTTAGACAGAGGCTTCAGCAGTGAGGGATATCATCAGAATTAGTAACAGACTCATGTCAATCAGACTCCAGTGCAATGACAGGGCAAACAGATTTTTTGAGGTACAGACCACAATATGACTTATAAAAAGCTGGGATATTCTGCAATAATCTGGACAGTTTAGGTTGCATTTAATTTTCTTTATTTAAATGACTATTTTTTTATTTTTTAGCAAGCAACAGCATTGGTTTGGTAGTTGGTATGCATCTGGATCCATCTTTTTTTTAAAGTGTTGCTTCCTGTATTATTATTATGCAAACCGTTGAGTGAGAGAATTGTGTGACTTGTGATTTTTCTGGTCAATCAACTCACTTTCATATTTCATTCTCATCCTTTAACAACATGCATGGGCTTTTAGGGTTTGTTTTAAGAAGCAATGGGGGCAAAAAATTTGGGACTTAAATATGCTGTGCTTTGTGTGTGTGTGTGTAGTGAAGCAAGAAGCTACACTGTCTGCTTTTTGTTACTGTTCTCAGTAGGTGGAGGGGTTTGCCTGAGGCATCATGCATAGGGGCAGTATGTTCACATCTTTATCACCACCTGGTCATGGATCTGTGTAGATCCCATATAGAATCTGTTGACTGTTCTTCAGTTTGCATTTGAAAGTTGGTATCCCACAATTCCATGGGATGACCCTTTCAAAGTGGAACTGGGTAGAAGATAGAAAGTTTAAAACCTAAAATACAGATACATATCAGTCACTGCAAGAGGATTAAAGAAAGCTATGACTGAAAGCTCTTGCTGCTGTTTGATTACTGTGAAACTTTCAAGGGTCTAGCATGCTAAGAAAAGGCACACATAAGCTGAAGCATTAACATTACAACAAAAAAAAAAAAAAAAAAAAAAAAATAGTAGTAAAACAGTACTTGTGGTTGTGTATTGTATCGTTTTGTTTTTTTTTTCATTTTTTAAACCTTGAAAGATCTGGAGTGAGGTTTGTGGGAGTGGCCAATATGTGTGTGTGGCTTCAAATAGGGTGTGTTTTTGAGTATGGTGGTGGGGGGGGGGGGGGGGGCACCACAGCAGTACTTCGCCTAGGGCGCCGTTTCAGCTAAGGCCGGCCCTGATGACAGGGCAATATTCATAATCTCAGCCTATGCCCCACAGCAGAGTTGTGATAGTGAGGAAAAGTGTGCATTCAGACAGCAGTTGCAAAACCTGCTATATAAATCAGGACAACAGGAATTGGTGTTGATAATGGGTGATTTGAATGCACATATCAGGACAAAAAGAACAGATATGAAGACTGCCTAGGTCCACATGGGTAGGGCAACAGGAATAAAGAAGGAGAGGTCATTCTAGACTTCTGTCTAGCAAATGGCTTGATAGTAGCCAACACATGGTTCAGAGAGAGAGAGAGAGAGAGAGAGAAAGAGATGGTCACAAGATCACATACAAGAGTAGCCAACATGCAACTCAGGAGGACTTCATCCTAGTAAAGAAAGGGCATAGGGTAGACGCAGTGACTGCAAAGTCATCCCCAGTGAAACAATTGATTCACAGCATAAACTACTGGTTGCCACAATCAGCTGCAAGCAATGGTCAGAGAAGGCTCTAAGGTCAACAGAGACCATGTTGGAGACCTGAACATTGACTGGAGAGAAAGTACTACAGTTCAAGGAATTACTCATGGCTCTAGCACCCCAAGAAGATGAGGAAATAGGTAGAGATGAAGAGGAATGGCAGCTCCCCAAAACAACATGTGTGAGGATTACAGAACAGATACATGGCCAAGCCAGGTATGGAAATAAGATACATAAGGAAAGCTAGTGGTGGAATGCAGATGTCCAGAAAGTCATCAAAAGAAAGAAAGAGTGCAGGAAAAAGTAAAAGATAGAAAACACAGGTCAAGCTAGGAAGAAACTAACTTATAAACTTTAACAGAACAGAAACAAAAAAGATGGGGCAAAATCCGGTAGGAAAATGCTTAAACTGAAAAAAAAAAAACTGCAGTAGTGCAAAAGTATTTAATGAACCACACTGTTAAAAGTACTCTTTAAAAACCTATAAACTTTGGATAACAAAGAAACTAAGAAAGGAGTTGCAAGAGCAAAGAATAGGGCATTTGAGGCACTCTACCAGCTTCTGGAAATTGATTCAGTAGGTGGCACAAAGAAACTATATCATGTTGCAAGATAAAGACAGAAAGATAAAGAAGATAGTCAGACATCCTTCATAAGGGATGCCAGCAAAAACCTACTCACCAGTCCACAGGACATCAAATGCAGATGGAAGGAGAACTTCCAACAGCTTTTCAATGAAGAAAACCTCACAGAAGCTGTACTGCCCCAGACACAGCCTACAATAAGACAAGAAGAGGAGCTTACCCTAGAAGTAAGAATAGCACTTAGGAAAATGAAGTCAGGGAAAGCAGCAGGCTCAGATGAGGTCACAGCAGATATGATAAAGATGCTGGGTGAGACAGAGAAGGAATGGCTCCTGGGGGCACTCATAGCAGTGTGGAGAGAAAGGCGTATCCCAGATGACTAGAGAATAAGCATACTTGTGCCAGTGAACAAGAACAAAGGGAACATCCACAGCTGTGGACAGTACAGAGGTATCACACTCCTGTCACACTGCAAGAAAATTCTGGAGAGGATGATTGATAAACTGAACTTTAGGTGATTTGGTTTCAGTGAAATGGTCTTTAGGTGAAGTGATACGAATTCATATATATATATATATATATATATATATATATATATATATATATATATATATATATATATTATACCCAGTTCCCGTAATGCTGATCTGGAAATGTTGAATCCACAGTAGCGAATGATAGTGTGCATTCACTAATGCAAGACTGATGTTCCAATAACAAATTGCACTAGAGTGGGGATCAGGAAATGTACCCTTTTCCTGACTATAGTGCAATCTCGGAGCTGGAATATATAATTTGCCCCCCTGCAAAACAGTAAAAACCTGTGATGCAAAATTAAAAGTTTTAGGAGACTATCCTGAGTGGCTGATGTCACCTCCTGCTATTTCTTTTAACGTCGAATGCAGACGTTGGAGAAAGGATGTTCGAAATTATAGCCAGGTACAGACTATGGATGCGACATTATGTTTTGTCTTTTTGACTACATTTTTTCTTTTTACTTTCAATATTTCAATAGTATATATATATATATATATATATATATATATATATATATATATATATATATATATGGATCCCTATCACAACACCGACACGCCACAAACCCGACACTTAAAAAATGACACCAAAACACCGAAAACGCACAAAACCGACAACTCACAAAACCGAACACCATAACACCGACACCCAAAACACCAACACACAAAATGTAAACTACACATTACACACAACTATACATGCACTAACCCTAACCCAAACCCTAACCCTAAGGTCCAACACTACAGCACACTTACCCTACCAGCACCCTAGCCCTAATTCACTTAACCCGCCACTAAAGCTACATTCCGTCACTATCGCACACTTACCCTACCCGCACCCTAACCCTAACTCACTTAACCCACCACTACACCTAAAGTCCGTCACTACCGCACACTCACCTTTCCCGCACCCTAACCCTAAATCCCACACTATCTCACACTTACCTGTCCGCTCCCTAACGCTAAATCCCTCACTATCGCACACTTACCTGTCCGCTCCCTAACGCTAAATCCCTCACTAGCACACACTTACCTGTCCGCTCCCTAACGCTAAATCCCTCACTATCGCACACACTTACCGACTCGCGCTCACACGTTGCCCATGTCAGTGTTTCGGCTGTCGGGATTTCACATTGTCAGTCATCTGTCTCGTCGGTCTTCTCGAGTCGGTCTTCTTAGCGTCTGTGTTTCGGCGTGTCGATGAAGTCAAGGGGACCCATATATATATATATATATATATATATATATATATATATATATATATATATATATATATCTAGGTTTACTATCATGTATTCATGGCAGGACTTGGTCAACCACTTCGTATGAAACCCGAACGTCAAACGTTGGCAGTGTCAAACCCCAATATTGCAGAAGTACAAATCTTGCTCCTATCTCGACCCATGTTAATGCTCTTCCCTAGATTGCATTCGATTTGTAATTCCGCACTACCGGATTTTGGCAATGTCAGTTTTTGCAGATGTGAGTCGATGATATGACCATTCGATGAAGTCTGCCGCAAATACATGATAGTAATATATATATATATATATATATATATATATATATATATATATATATATATATAAGAATGCCTTGAATAACCTTTTACAAGCCCAGTCTATTGAAAGATCCCCAAGAAAAAGAAAAAGAGATAAAGAGTAGTAGAAAGCAAGATGGGAGATGAGGAGTTTGCACAACTGACCTGATATCTGCAGTGAGACAGTTAAGAAGAAGCTAGCTATGAGGAAAGAGTCCAACTGGGCATTCCTAGACTTGGAGAAAGCATATGACAAGGCTAAGAGAAAGATGATTTGGGCAGTACTGTGGTAGTTCGAAGTCCCAGAAACATTGGTAGAATTAGCGCAGGCTAGGTAGAAGGACCCAATGATTCAAGTACGAACAGTGTTCAGTCTCACAGATGGGTTCCCAGTGGTAGTGGGTGTGCACCAGGGTTCAGCTCTGAGCCCACTGCTGCTCATACTGGTGATGGACTACATTAGCAACCAGGTCAGAGGTGACAGATCAACAAAGCTGCAATATTCAGATGATATAGCATTACAGGCAAACTCTGAGCTAGAATGTCAGCAAAGGGTAGGGGAATAAAATGCAAAACTGAAGGCACATGGGATGAAACTAAGTACAGATAACACAGTGGTAATGACAGCAAATTGGAAGTATCAGAAGAAGCTGAGAACTGAGGTAGAAGGAAAGATAGTGGAACAGGTTAATAGCTTCAAGTATCTCGGAAGGGTGGCTGACAAGAAGAGAAGTCTGAATGAAGAGGTCAAAGCTAAAATCAGAGGGACTGCAGCCAACTGGCGTAGATTGTTAGGGGTAGTGTATGACAGAAGAATGCCAAAGAAGCTGAAAAGTAGGATATACAAAACAGTGGTGCAACCAATATAACTATATGGTACAGAAACCTGGGCAATAAAGGCAGAGCGGATGAGGAAGCTAAAGGTGATGGAAATGAAGTGCTGAGAAGGGCGGTAGGATGCATACTGTTGGACAGAAGAAGAAATAAGGACATAAGAGCAGAAGCCAAAATAGCTTGAATTGCAGAAAAGATCAAAGAGAACTGATTACTGTGGTTTGGGCACATGCGGAAAAGCAGAAGACAATCTGGTGACGAAGATTTGGGACTGACAAGAAGAAGGTAAGAGTAAAAGATTTCCGACAATCAGAACATGAGTGTCAAAGAAGGCAGGAGTGTAGCATTGAACTGAGAGAGATGGTGACAGTAAACACAACAGCCCAATCCCATGTAGAAAAATGAGAAAAAGGGGGTTGATGATGATGATATAGAGAGAAAGACAGAGAGAATACCAACGTTGCAATGAAAGTACTATGGTTTGTTATGGCTGTGCTTTATATGTGGCCAGCTTTCGAGGATACTTTCTTTACAGCCAACATTTTTTACCTGACAACCAGCCATTTGCCTCCTATAAGTGTATAAATGATATCAGATCCCCAGACACACAGACTCTTTTTTGTGCTGGCTTATTATGAATCCCTAAGTATTCTCTGTGTTGTTTATTCAAACATTCTCTAAGTTGTGTTTACGACATTACTGATGCTCCTTATAAAGCAGTTGATATGAGGTAGTGTCTACAACAGTTGCCGGGCTAAATTCTCAGAATTTTCCAGGGGATCTCATAGCTGAGATCCTGTAAGCTTTCCTGGATGAGTTGTCCTTTCAGCCTCCCTCTTTTGAGGTCCTTTAAAATAGTGATAGAAAGGAAAAGTTATTTCATTCTCTAGCAAAATATAATAGGAACCTTTCTTCCAAAAGGAATCAAAATGAGCGGTCTTAGCAAGGCAGATAAAATTTCAGCAAAGCAATGGCAGGGGGTTTCAAGTAGATAGATTCTTCTCTAGGGCTATGATTATCTAAGCAATCAGAGTGCAGTTTAGAGTAACATTACTAGACATGCCCCCATGTGTCTCTTTCCTTCTTCACCCTGGCGATCTTGCAAAACCTTTTTAAGAAACTGTAGCGCCATATAACTTCAAATATTTCTGTACTGGTAATTTTTGAAAAGGTTACAACTTGCAGTAGACTGGCATTTCTCCTTTAGATACCCAAGAAAGAAGAAACCTGAAGACCAACCCAAGGATTTTCTTTCTAAATATCTATATTCCAAAGTTATCAGACACTGTTTATCTTTTTTTGTCTCTGATTTACATTTTCACGTTCCTTGTTTGCCCTTTCATGTTTCAACAGCTCTCAGTGTCTGCAAAGGGTCTAGCTCCTGTAATAAGCCTTTGCTGAGGACAGGACTGTCATTTTTTTCCATATTTAGAATATTGCCTTACTCTTACAGATTATTTCACAAGTTGTTATGATTATTTGTCTAGGAGAAAATTTTCCTCACTCTTTCTCACAGTGTAGTTTTTCTGCAACATCCTCTAGAAGAATACCATATGATAGTCTTCCTTCCTGAGGAAAACTAGATTATTACTAGAAGCAGTTTTACAGATTTTTCCAGTCAGTCTCAGGTATTTCTCTGGATATATGTCAAAATTCTACATCTGATGGCCTCTACTACTACTATCATGATTCTTTGGTCATTGTATGTGATAAAATCAATAGTATGTTTCTAGACCCTAATCAATCTTTGCTGTGCTCAACAGGGGGGAATGTCCATAACCTGTGGAACTAGCAAAGCAACTTAAAGCACATAAATGTTAAAGAGATGATGGCTCTAATAAAATGTTTTTTATTCTCTGAGCCATCTACCATCTCTAGACCCTCTGCTAGTATTCACAGACAACATCACACTGATGTGGTATATAAGTAAACAGGGGTAGCCAGTTCCTGAATGGGACTAGGGTAAGTTGGACCTGGGAGTCTTCCAGGAATTGTACCATCAGTGAAAAAATTTTCAGGTACACCTGTTTGCTTGCAATTAGAACAGACAGTTAAATAATTTTGTGCCAGGGCTCCTTGATCACACCTGGAAATCAGATGCCTTTTCACTCTCGTGGATAGAAATGTTCCTATATGATTTTCCACCCTTTTCTCTGATAACTAGGCTACTACTAAGGACTCAGGAGGACTCTTCAAATATAATTATGGTGTATCCCTTTTGGCCCAGGCAACACTGGTTATCCCTTCTTTTGAATATGGCAAAGGGCAATTAGCACAAGCTTCCTCACAGAATGAATTTACTCACCCAAGAAAAGCATTTCTTGATACACCAAAATATCAATTTCTTCAGTGGACTGGCTAAATGATAGAATCTTGAGACATTTTAGGCACTTTTTTATAAGGATGTGCAACATATATCAAAAGAAGCAAAGAAACCTGTTAGTAGAAAATCTTAGATGGATACATGGAAAAGATTTTCAAGTTGGTGCCTTTTCTAGAACCATATCCCTTTTAAGTCCCAGATGCCTCTGGTTCTGCAGTATTTGGGTGAGTCACTATCCTTTGGCCTTTCTCCCTCATATAAAAATTCACCTCTCAGACATATCATGAGATCCGCCTTTTTCTATCCTACCTTAAGTGAAATCGTTTTTGAAAAAGGGTTTTACATATCACCAACCCAGAACATTAGAGGCTTTTTCTAGGGATCTTAATTTTGTGTTTGGAAAAATTACACTGTTTTCTTGGAATCTGCTCATAAGGTTGATTTGAAGTTCTTATCTTGGAAAACAGTGTTATTCATTGCTCTGACCTCTGCTACTGGAGTATCTGCATTGCAGGCACTTATGGCGAGTCATCCCCATCAAGTCTATCCCACAAATAAGGTTACTTTGAGAACAGATCTTTACTGTATGCCTAAGGTCTATTCAGGCTTTACTTGGCCAGGCTGTTAATCTCACCCTGATTTTTCTTTCCAGAACCGTAAAATAAGGGAGAAAGAATTTTAGATACATTGGAGGTCCTTAGGCAACTCAGAAACTGCACTGACTCCTAAGAAGGCAAAAAAAGGGGACAAGCAGTATCTAAAGAGTTAGTTTCTAAATGTTCTCCTAGTCTATTGCTGTTATTATTCTCACTATAACAAGTCACTTACAGGGAAATGCAGGGGTCCATTCTTCCTGGGTTCTAGCTACTTTTCAACTTATAATTGGGTGGACTGTAGAAATTTTCCAGTGGAAAAAGCTTGGCTTTCTACACATATCTTCATCAGGCACTACAAACTAAATTATTTTTATAGGTGCAGTGCAGGTGTGCTGGGACTAACCTCCAAGGGCTCCTGGATACTGACTCCTCTGTCTCCTCCGATATTTTTAAGCTCCGGTACTCATCCCATATAGCATAAGGCTACTACAGCAGTAATCTAGTGATGAAAATAGTGCAGTTGTATAAGTAAGTTAGCTTACTATAACAGATACTTAAAAGGATCACTGCTGTAGTAGCCATCCCTGTCTCCATCCCCCTAGTGTTTGCTATTTTTATGCCAGGATGTGGAATTTTTACTGGTATATATCCCATTTGTCAGGACTCTAGCCTCCTTTTCTTGAAGGAAGAACAGTTAAAGTTTTAGCACCATAGCCGCAGAGTTTATTTTGCTTGTCTGGTGCAGGCGAGTGCCTAGGGTGTGAAGATCGACAGCTGGTCTAATCCTTGGCACCACATCCCATAAAGCTTAAGGCTGCTGTAACAGTGGCCCATCTGAACATCTATTGTTCTGGTAGATCTACTTATACAACTAGACTTTTCTGGATATTCATTCCAGCTCTCAGATCTTGTTCTTAATTCTTCATCTTTGGTGTAGCTGGATCACAGGCTGCTGAGTAATTTTCACCACAAAATATGAGGAATGGCTGTGTCTGGCTTTACTGCACCTTCTAAGGCACTCTAAAACATTTATACAAACAACAATTATAGGATTGTCAGGATCACAGAGATAAGGATTTTACCGATGATCAGATGGTATTCTAGAAATGAGCATCCACACAGATTAGTACCATATTTAGAAGATACAAGTAAATTATACAATGTCTTTTTAAACTGAATAAAGTAGCATGAAAATTTGAACAATATATACTACGAGTGTATATGTTTACACATATATATGCAAAACAATATATGTGTGTGTGTGTGTGTGTGTGTGTGTGTGTGTGTGTGTGTGTGTGTGTGTGTGTGTGTGTGTGTGTGTGTGTGTGTATGTGTGTGCCTGGGCAGCACCTGCAAATGGTCAGGTGAGATCAGTGTACTGTACTACCTTGGTAAACAATTGTAAACCTATTCAATCACAGCCTCCAGACAGGCATTGTCCCTAAGGAATGGAGAAATGCAATGGTCACCCTTCTACACAAAGGCAGACCATCATCAGACCCAGGGAACTACAGACCCAGATGTCTGACTAGTCTTATATGCAAGCTTGGCCATGGAAAGAATTATTGTGGACCTGATAAAACAAAGACATAGGAAATCTTCAAACACTGGACCCACTCCACTTCAATTTTGTCACGGTGAAGTCATGCCTACTAAACTTGGCGGGCTTCTTCAAAAAAATCACTACAGGCATGGACAAGGGCAAAATGGTACATACTGCCTACCTCGACCTGGCTTAGCAAAGGCATTTGACACAATACTTCACTTGGGTATTACAGACAAACTCACAAAT